>NC_054374.1:130745700-130905700 GCF_017654675.1 Xenopus laevis | reverse complement strand
TTCATGCACCAGGATTTTCGAGTAAATGTATTGATAAATACGGTAAAAATGTGCACGGTAGTTTGGTCTTAAGTGGTTTTTAGAAAATAGTGAGAAATTTTACTAAATAACCCCCTTGATGATATTCCCCCATTGCAGGGGCTCATTATCATATTGTATAAAGTCTAGTACAGGTATAGAAGCGATTATCCAGAAACTGGTTCTCCAGAAAGCTCCGAACTGTGGAAACACTGTCTTCCATAGGCTCCATTTTATCCAATGAATCCAATTATTTCTTTTTTCTCTGTAATAATAAAACAGTACCTTGTACTTGATCCAAACAAAGATATAATTGATCATTATTGGAAGCAAAACCTGCCTATTGGGTTTTTTAATGTGTAAATGATTTTCTAGTAGACTTAAGGTATGAAGATCCAAATTATGGAAAGATCCATTATCCAGAAAACCCCAGGTCCTGAGCATTCTGGATAACAGGTCCCATAGCTATGCTGCAGTGTCATTGGCAAACATGCTAATTTTGTAGTCCCAATGTAGATAGTTCTCTGTGGCACTAGACCGCATCATTGAGATGTGTCTGTATTTAGAATGATATTAAACAATGTGATTACACAATTTGTATAGACCTGGGCCAAGACAGGAAAGACTAATACATATGTGGTATTCGTTATCCAGAAACCCTTAATCCAGAAATCTCCAAATTACTGGAAGTCCATCTCCCATAGAACCATTTTCCGATTTTTTTTGTGGAATAATTAGCTTTTTCTCTGTAATGATAAACTAAGATATAATTCATAATTTTTGGAGGCAAAACAATCATATTTTGTTTAATGTTAAAATTCATTTTTAATAGACTTAAGGTATGGAAATCCAAATTATGGCAAAGTGAAAAAAACAAGTTTGAATAGAGATGGGGTTTTATTTTTTTCGACATCTATTGTCTGCCACATACAAAGCTGTTTTGGAACCTCTCTCTGGAAGGTTTAATAACACCTCAAAACTCCAATCTTGCTAATACAATCAACACCTAATTTCATGACATTCCTGCAGATTATGATAATTAGATTGTGCTGATTGGAACAAAATTCCAGGGTATTTATTTCAGAAAGATCTTGGTTACAAGTCATTCTGGGGCCCCAAGAGGACACTGCTCAAGTGATCTGTTGATAACTAAAGAGTGCAATTATTTTCTCCAGACATTCCATTCTTGCATCTTTTTCAAGGTGTTCTTGAGTCAGTTACTGTATTTGTAGGTGGCACATGCCAACGTGAAATGCCCTTCTCTTCCATCAAGATCCTCATTAATAATTTATACAGATCTAACCTCTAGTTTTTTTATTTGTGCTTGAAAAGAAATTTTGCAAATAATGAAGTGAGTATGAGTCACAATCTGAAGTGAATCAATAGTGTGTCAATATCTGTGAGGAGCGCCCGATGGCACTCCTCTTCCGCTCCGCGCACAAGATGGCGGTGTCCAGGGAATGAAGATGCCGTGTCACGGTGCGGTGACATCATCATGCCGGCATGCAACATTGGCGCCAACACGCAGCGCAATGGCGCCAAATTCAAACCTTACAAGACCACAAAAGACTAGAATCACTGCGTAAATAGGTTCTGTATTATACGTTCCTGGGTGTGCTTGATCAACTATTATTGGACTGATTCCTGATCTTGACTTCGGCTTTCCTTCTGACAACAAATCTTTGCTGCCTGTACTGACCCTCTGCCTGGATTTGACCACAAACTTTGTTTCACCCTTTGGATACATTGCTTGGACTTTGTTTACCCTTTTGGCTTCCTCCTTGGTCCCGATTTCTGCATCTGAGCCGGTATCATGAATTTCACTCATTTTCACCCGAAAACTCAGTGCACATCAAAAAATCATTGGGACTTCTCCCATTGACTTATATGCAACCTCAACAGGTCTGAGATGCCGGATTTTCAGATTCTGACTTTTCCACCCTCAGGGTTTAATAAATTCTGAAAAATTTGTGATTTTTTTTAGAAGTCTGATTTTATAATAGCAGAACATAATACTGTACATACTGCAGGCAGCACCATGTTCTAAAAGTATATTCTAAAAGTGATCCTGCTTGGTGTCCAAGGCTAGTAGCTTAATGCTTGAGGATCCTCTAATGACAACACGGGACAATTTCTGCAGTAGTACAAATATAAGTAAAAATTTAAAGGCATACTGTCACCCTATTTAGGTAGCCCAAACATTTGATCTCTGCATGATAAACGTTTTCTCTTGGTCTGCAAGGCCAGAAGCCCACTTAATGCAAGAATATCCTATAATCTCAGTCCTCGGGCCCAGAAAATCTGTTCTTCCACTATATAGATTGAAGGATTTAATAGAGAAGGGATCTTTTGTGCAAAAGTAGCTAAAATGTAAAGGTACATGGCATTCTTTTAGGCAGTCCAAGCAGTTGATCTCTGCAACAATGAAGCTCCCCTCCAGGACTCCTACAGCAGGCTATGTCAATAGACTCAGCAGATAAAGTAAATCGTCATTTGGAATGGTTTACAAAGAAGTGCAAACCCCACTTTGAAGATAAATGCTACATGCACCCAATTTGCATCACAATGCAAGCATAATTGCTGAGTGAGTGAATTTTTTTGCCAGGCTTCGCTGCGAAAAAAATGCCTATAAAATTGGCAAGAGTCAAAAAATTTTTGCGTGTTAAAAAAAAATTGTCGCCCATAGACTCCAATGCATTTGGCAATTTTTTTTCACTTTTTTTGTCATTTTCAGCGAAGCTAAATAGGTCAGATTCGCCCATCACTCATTTTTATGTATCAGACATTTCAGTGGTTGCAACACAGTCATATATGAAATATACCTTGTAGATATATAAGTAGACCTTGGTGAATAAGTGCAGTGATTGGGCAGGGAAATGAGTAAAGTACCATGCAGCAGCCAAACAGTGATGTCCAGCATAAAATCCTATCCTGTTGATTGCTATGGTGGGCAGTTGGGATCAACAATAATGGCTCTACAGCAGTTGTGAAGCAGATACTTAGGCTGATTCCCAGATGGTATCACAGTAATAAACAGGAGTCACTGTTGTAGTCTTTAGAATATATGGCTGTATGAGGATGTGAAAAGATTATTTACTTGATGGCAAATTATTAAAGAGTATGACAAGTGAGTACAATATTGCTGAGAAGGAAACCGTGTTGGCAATATCTCAACAATATCATCTTGTCTGTGAGTCTGTGGAGTCATAATTATTTATTTGTATAGTGCTTTAGCAGTCAGTATTTGGTGTTGTATGGACAACAAGCTTCCCTGCTTTTGTAAATATATTTATTATGAACTATGCTAAAACACAACAATCAGACCCACCATCAGTAATTTACAGGGCCCTGTTTTACTAAATTAGCAGCTCCCCCCAAGAGGCTCCAGTTATTAACCAAATGCAGGACCTGCTAAGCATAATTCCTGAGTTCATTAAAGGCAGCTGTTAGAATTGATACAATAGTTGCTAATATTCCACAGATGCTGCTGTTGTGAAATGTATCAATTAATGTAGCAAATTGTAAAAGTTCAAAATCTGCACCTGGATAAATGAGCTGGCAGACTGGAACAACCGAGACAGGAACATTAACCCTTTAAGTGCCAGCAGAATTGACCAATTTGGTTACGCGAAATGCCAGACGTTTTTGAAACATTCTGTGCTCTCTCACTTTAGGGGCATTTTCTGAGGGGAAACCTATAGTTCAGCTAGGAAAACTATACATTGTTTTTTTCGGGAGAAACTGAGCTTTCTAAATCTGCCTGAGTTTTCTTGTATTTCCACCTCTGCAAAAAGATTTATAGTGCTAAATACAAAAAAAAAATGAAAAATTCCTATTTTTCACAATATATGAACTTATACCTGAAAAATATTTCATTTTACGCATGAAAATCCAACTGATTTGGAAAGCCTCATGTCTCTTGAACATGTCAATACCAAATATGTATAGTTTTAGGAAGATTTAGGACATCTGTACAGCAAAAACTACCGGCAGTATATTACCGAATTTTGAAAGCAGAAGGCAGAAAACGGCATACTTTTGATTCCAAGGCCACAAAATCCTGAAACAGTATGTTTACCCCAGAAGACCATATATTTTTGGAAAGTACATATTCTGCCGATTCCTAAATGGGTAACTGTGTCTCTCTACTCCTAACTACCAAACATCAAAGCTTGTCTGAACGTAGCATTTTTTATCAAAATGTATCAAAATTTTGAAAAATCACTTCAAAGGTTTTATTTTGCTGCTCCGCATATCACACACTATATTAGATACCAAGAAAAAGCACCCTGAATATGATTGCCAGGGGTCCACTGAACAGTTTGATCCCCATTGTGCATAGGATTACCAAAGTACCTGGCATTTAGAGACCCCAATATGAAGTTAGCACATCCAAATTGTCCAGGACTTTACTTCAGCTACTGAAAAATCAACACACTGACTGCATTTTTTGTGGGGTAAAAACACCGAAATATACGTTTACCCCCCAAAACCATATATTTTTGGAAAGTACACATTCTACCGAATCTAAAATGAGTACCCATGCCTTTCTGCTCCAAACTACTGAGTCGCAAGGCTTTCCCAAAATTGTCAGTTTTGGTGAAATATCTGAAAATTTCCTAAAAGCTTCAACTTCCCAGCACCATATCACCCATGTATCATTACATACCAAGAAAAAGCACCCTAAATATGATTGCCAGGGTTCCTCCAAACAGTTTGGTAGCCATTGTTCATAGGTTTACCAAAGTATCTGGCATTTAGAGGCCCCAAAATGAAGTTAGCGCATACAAATAGTCCTGTGGGTAACTTCAGCTAATAAAAAATAAACACATTGACTGCATTTTTTGTGGGGTAAAAACACAGAAATATACGTTTACACCCCAAAACCATATATTTTTGGAAAGGACACATTCTACCGAATCTAAAATGGGTACCCATGCCTTTCTGCTCCAAACTACTGAGTCGCAAGGCCTTCCCAAAATTGTCAGTTTTGGTGAAATATCTGAAAATTGCATCAAAGCTTCAACTTCCTAGCACCATATCACCCATGTATCATTACGTATCAAGAAAAAGCACCCTAAATATGATTGTCAGGGTTCCTCCAAACAGTTTGGTGGCCATTGTTCATAGGTTTACCAAAGTATCTGGCATTTAGAGGCCCCCAAATGAAGTTAGTGCATACAAATAGTCCTGTGGGTAACTTCAGCTAATGAAAATTCAACACATTGACTGCATTTTTTGTGGGGTAAAAACACTGAAATATATGTTTACCCCCCAAAACCATATATTTTTGGAAAGGACACATTCTACCGAATCTAAAATGGGTACCCATGCCTTTCTGCTCCAAACTATTGAGTCGCAAGGCTTTCCCAAAATTGTCGGTTTTGGTGAAATATTTGAAAATTGTCTCAAAGCTTCAATTTCCCAGCACCATATCACCCATGTATCATTACGTACCAAGAAAAAGCACCCTAAATATGATTGACAGGGTTCCTCCATACAGTTTGGTGGCCATTGTTCATAGGTTTACCAAAGTATCTGGCATTTAGAGGCCCCAAAATCAAGTTAGTGCATACAAACAGTCCAGTGGGTAACTTCAGCTAATGAAAGATCAACACACAGGAGAAAGCTCTCTGTTTAGTGCTGAATTAAGCATTGAAATTCCTGTTTGAGACAGGATTTTTTGTTATCACTTGGTGTGTGAATGTGTTGTCCACTTGGTGGGTGAAATTTGGGAAGTTTTGAGTTGATTTTCTTTACTAAAAATCGATTTTTCTTTTGACCCTGAAGGTGAGTGATTCCTAGCCCAGTTCCTTTCACTTGCTCTGGGCTACAAACTCACTGTTAGATCCCCTACCCCTCCCCCACACCTGGGTGTCAGTTTCATTTGCATTTTTCTCTTGTTTCAGCACAAATTGTTTAATTTTTGTACAGATTGAGTGGATATTTTGATTTTGCACTCAGTTCTGTGAGGAGAGAAAGCTAAAGGGAGAAGGATTTAATATAAGTATAAATATAAAATCTTTTCCAGCAGCAGCAGTGCAGCTCCCAGGCACCTGCTCACATTAACCCTCTCCCTGCCACAGCTTCTCAACTTAAAACTTACTTTTTTGTTAATCAATAGTATAAAGCTTTCTTTTTGTGTGGTGTTGTGTAAAATAATGGGAGGGAATAAAAAGGAAAGTTATAAAAAAACATCTCTTGGTTCTAAAGCAAAAGGACCTGAAAAACCCAGCTGTAGCTCTGCAAGGAAACACCAGTCAGAGCCCATGTCAAAAAGCCCCATTGCCTCTACTTCTGCTGCTGCAGCCAATGTGACCCCTGCTAAAACATTTGCACACGCGGTAGCTACTGGCAGCAACCCTAGCCAAGTCACTGCTGGGGTAGAGAAGCTTACAAGGAAGCATGGGGTCAGATGCCTAATGTCAAGCACTCATGGCATAGAGGCTTATATAAAGGCTGCAGCTGAAGTGGTGGGCCACTCTGCAGTAGTGGCAGCAAGTAAAATGTATGGGAAAGCCATAATCTTTGCCCGTACTCTAACTGCAGTGCATACTCTGGTACAGAGGGGTATCACAGTGGGAGGGAGTTATGTCCCTGTAGAACCCCTAGAAGGATTGGGCACAAGGGTGGTTTTATCTAATGTGCCCCCCTTCCTGCAAGACCACTTATTGTACCCCCACCTGCAAGCCCTTGGGGAGTTAAAATCAAATATGTCTAGAATTCCCCTGGGATGTAAGGAGAGCAGACTGAGGCACGTCCTTTCCTTTAAAAGGCAGGTGCAACTACTTTTACCTCGGGGGCAAGACACTATTGAGGGGTCTTTCGGGGTTCCATTTGAAGGGGTGCTGTATAAAATTTTTTACAGCACAGAGGAAGTGAGGTGCTTCCTTTGCAAGAACCTGGGGCACACTCGCCAGAGTTGCCCCAAAGGGCAAATTAAGACCACAGCCCCTGTTCCTGCTCCCAGTGCCTCAAATAAAACATCTTATCCTGCTGGGACTATTTCAGCAGGGTCCTCAAAGGGGATATCTCCTTCACTAAAGAACCTCAAGGTGGCTGTTACACAACCCACCTCTACAACATCCAAACCTCCTCCTTCTTCACTGAAGACATCTAAGGCTGCAGCATGTCTTACAATTGCGGCAAAAGAGAAGGGGGGAAAACATGTCAAAGCTTCCCCCAGGGTCACAGTTGTTCCTACCACAAAAAGGTGTACCCCTGTTATGGGCACCCCTGAAGGTGTGGGGGTACCCATGATTGCAACACCTGTTGGGGTTGGGGCAGATAGTGGCCTTTCCTCTTCAGATGCCAAGAAAAAGAGGAAATTTAAATCAAACTGGCTGGTACCTGAGGAATGGGCATCAGTGGTTAATGATGGGGCACCCCCATCCAAGGGTAAAAAGGGCAGCAAGACTTCTGCTCCTCATGTGGTGACATTGTCTGGCCCAACTGTTGGTCACGTTCAACCGGTGTCAGACCATGCACTCTTGCCTCCAGACCAGGTGGGGAATAATGAGGTTAATGGTCTGCATGGCCTTGAACGTGGCAGTGTTGGTTTCCCCACAAAGTCAGGGGTGCAGTATCTGCCTCAAAATCATTTGGAAGATCTTCCCTTGGAGTGTAAAGAGACACCTAATGAGACTCCTGCAGAGTGGGCAGTCAGTGTTCCTGGGGTGCTGAGATTTGGCAACTGCAACCAGCCTCAGTTTTTAGTGCCTCAGGGTATTTCACTCCAGGAGGGGGAGAATATTGGGCTAACCCCCATACAGGACCCTGCAGATAAAACTGCTGGGAAGGATGGTGAGGGTGGAGTTGTAAATACGGTGGAGGGTAGCCAGACAACCTCTACTGTTCATGCTAAAATCTCTCCTCCCTTGTCTTCAACTGACCCAAATGTTATTGCCATCCAGAAAGCACAGGAGGTAGTAGAAAGGGCAGAGGCTAACCATCGAGC
Organism: Xenopus laevis; assembly: GCF_017654675.1. Classification (NCBI taxonomy): domain Eukaryota; kingdom Metazoa; phylum Chordata; class Amphibia; order Anura; family Pipidae; genus Xenopus; species Xenopus laevis. The sequence continues at coordinate 130,897,725 of NC_054374.1, read as the reverse complement.
CTCCAAAGCTCTACCTGTTGCTGGGGAGCTAATTAGTTCTGTTGCTCCTGTGTCAAACACTTCCAAATGTGTTTCAAGTGAAGTTGAGGGAACACCTGAGCCATTGCAGGGTCTCCAGAAAAGTGATTCTGATACTTTTCCTGTAACAACTTGTGGAGAGATTCTCAAAGCTCTAGTGGAAAGGGGAGATTATCAATCCCTTAGCCAGGAAGAGCTCATGGATGAGGGGAACATCGAAGAGGAGGTTGACATAGGAGTGGCAAATCCTTCTACCCCAATCATCCCTGCTGAGGAACTCAAAAAGTTTCTTGAGAGCACCCTTGGTGTTAAATTAGAGAAGAAGATGCACATGGCTCTGGAGAAGTGGCATGATTTGCCTTTAGTTATCAATTCTGTGAGACAATACATTAAGGTCATAAAAGAGGCCAAGAACTATGGAACAGCGGAATATCTCCGTATAATGAAGTTTCACAAAAAATGTTTGTCTCATCAGACCTTGATGAAGGTTAAAGCACTTCCTAAGACTCAGTAATGGCCTTGAGTATAAGCACACTTAATACTAATGGCTGTCGGAATCCTTTCCGAATGTTTCAGGTACTCTCCTTTCTTCGTCAAGGAGGGTACTCTGTGAGTTTCCTCCAAGAGACCCACACCACTCCAGAGCTTGAAGCAAGCTGGAATCTGGAGTGGAAGGGAAGGGTCTTTTTTAATCACCTCACTTGGACATCATGCGGGGTGGTGACCCTTTTCTCAGATTCCTTCCAGCCAGAGGTCCTGAATGCTACCTCTGTCATCCCTGGCCGTCTATTGCATCTTCGGGTCCGGGAGTCAGGTAGAACATATAATCTAATGAATGTGTATGCTCCTACTACCGGACCAGAGAGGGCACGGTTCTTTGAAAGTTTGTCAGCCTACATGGAGACAATTGACTCTGATGAAGCCTTGATTATAGGGGGTGATTTTAATTACACCCTTGATGCTCGAGATCGCAATGTACCCAAGAAAAGAGACTCGTCTGAGTCCGTTTTGCGAGAACTAATTGCTCATTTCTCCTTGGTTGATGTCTGGAGAGAACAGAATCCAGAGACGGTTGCTTTTACCTATGTCAGGGTGAGAGATGGTCATGTTTCTCAATCCCGGATTGATAGGCTATATATATCGAGCCATCTCATGTCACGAGCCCAGTCGAGCACCATTAGATTGGCACCATTCTCAGACCACAATTGTGTATCCCTGAGAATGTCAATCACACCATCTCTGCCAAAAGCTGCTTACTGGCACTTTAACAACAGTTTATTAGAAGATGAGGGTTTTGCAAAGTCAGTCCGGGATACATGGAGAGGCTGGAGGGCCTTTCAGGATGAATTTGCCACCTTGAACCAGTGGTGGGATGTAGGCAAGGTTCACCTAAAGCTCTTGTGTCAAGAGTATACCAAAAGTGTGAGTGGGCAGCGCAATGCAGAGATTGAGGCACTGAATGGGGAGGTGCTTGATCTTGAGCAAAGGCTATCAGGCTCTGAAGACCAAGCCCTTCAGTGTGAATATCTAGAAAGGAAAGAAGCGCTGCGTAACATGGAACAACGACAGGCTCGTGGTGCCTTTGTGCGAAGCCGGATGCAGTTACTTTGTGATATGGATCGTGGTTCCCGATTCTTCTATGCTCTGGAGAAGAAGAAGGGGAACCGAAAACAAATCACATGCCTTTTTGCGGAGGATGGAACCCCCCTTGAGGATCCGGAGGCTATCAGGGACAGAGCCCGGTCCTTCTATCAAAACCTTTTTTCTCCAGATCCCATCTCTCCAGATGCCTGTGAGGAGCTATGGGATGGGCTTCCAGTGGTCAGTGAGAGGAGAAAAGAGAGGTTGGAAACACCAATCACTCTAGATGAACTCTCTCAAGCACTCCGTTTAATGCCCCACAATAAATCTCCTGGGCTTGACGGACTGACCATAGAGTTCTTCCAGTTCTTTTGGGATACTCTGGGCCCTGATTTCCATAGGGTCCTTACTGAGGCCTTCAAGAAAGGTGAGTTGCCACTTTCGTGTCGTCGAGCAGTGTTATCACTACTTCCTAAGAAGGGGGATCTCCGTCTTATTAAGAACTGGAGACCAGTCTCACTGCTTAGCACAGACTATAAGATCGTGGCCAAAGCTATCTCACTTAGGCTCAAATCTGTGCTGGCAGAGGTGATTCACCCTGACCAGTCCTATACAGTCCCCGGTCGGACAATTTTTGATAATGTCTTTTTAATCCGAGACTTACTACATTTTGCAAGAAGGACTGGTCTATCTCTTGCTTTTCTCTCTCTGGATCAAGAGAAGGCATTTGACAGGGTGGATCACCAATATCTTATAGGCACTCTGCAAGCCTATAGCTTTGGCCCACAGTTTGTGGGCTACCTGAAAACAATGTATGCCTCTGCAGAGTGTTTAGTTAAAATCAACTGGTCTCTGACTTCACCTCTGGCCTTTGGACGAGGAGTTCGGCAAGGATGCCCCTTGTCGGGACAACTGTACTCGCTGGCCATTGAGCCCTTCCTGTGTCTCTTAAGGAAAAGGCTCACGGGACTGGTGCTCAAAGAACCTGACATGAGGGTGGTTCTCTCAGCCTACGCTGATGATGTAATTCTTGTGGCCCAGGACCTAGTTGATCTTGAGCGGGCACAAGAGTGTCAAGGAGTCTACGCTGCTGCCTCATCTGCCCGGATCAACTGGTCCAAGAGCTCAGGCCTTCTGGAGGGTTCTCTAAAGGTAGATTTCCTGCCTCCTGCTTTTCGTGACATCTCGTGGGAGAGTCAAATCATTAAATATTTAGGCGTCTACCTATCAGCTGAGGAGTATCCTGTCTCACAGAATTTCATTGAACTTGAGGAGTGTGTTCTAACACGCCTTGGAAAGTGGAAGAGTTTTGCTAAAGTACTTTCTATGAGGGGGAGAGCTTTGGTGATTAATCAGCTGGTGGCCTCTCAGATCTGGTACCGGCTGATATGTCTTAGCCCAACCCAAGAATTCATTGCTAAGATCCAGAGAAGGTTACTGGACTTTCTCTGGATAGGAAAGCATTGGGTTTCTGCAGGTGTCTCAAGCCTCCCGTTGAAAGAGGGAGGGCAGGGAGTCGTGTGTATACGTTCTCAAGTGCACACCTTCCGTCTCCAGCAAATACAGAGATACTTGTATACAGATCCTTCTCCACAGTGGTGTACTCTAGCATCGAGTTTTTATCGCCAGGTACGAAATATGGGATATGACCGGCAATTGTTTATAATTGAACCTGAGGGTTTCCTAAGAAACCTTTCAACCCTGCCTGCTTACTACCAAGACACGCTAAAAACCTGGAGCATGGTATCCGTGTTAAGGCAAGGAGCCATTGAAGGGGAAGACATTCTAAATGAGCCCCTACTTTACAATCCATCTTTTAAGACTAGGATGTTAGAATCCATCAGCATCCGACGTCGCCTTTGCCAGGCTCGGTTAACCAGAGTTGGAGATCTCCTGGATTTTGAGAAATCAGATTGGGTGGACTCTCAAGCAGTTATGCAACGCATGGGATTCCTCACCACTAGGGTTCCACACCGTCTTCTCAAGGAAATCAAGGACACAATCTCTCCTGATTCTCACACCTTCATTGATGGAGTTTTACATGCTGGAGAGCCACGTCCACCTTGGAACTCCTCACCTCCAGACATAATAATAGCACCTAAAACCCGTCAATCCCCCCAAGCACCTCCTTCCCCCAGCCAGTTGGAGAATTTTCCATTGACACGCTTTCATGATATAACAAGAAAGCTGTTGTACTCTCTAATGCTTCACACTGTACACTTCCTTGCCCTCATCTCCCGATATGATACCATCTGGAGACGTGTGCTTAATGAGGGTGAAAGACCTCAGTGGCAAGCTCTTTATTCCAGTTTGGTGCCTAGACCAACTGGAGACTTGAGTTGGAAAGTGCTGCATGGTGCATTGAGCACGGGAGAGTATTTAGCTCGTTTTACAGACTTCCCAGCTGCTTGTCCATTCTGTGGCAAAGGAGAGTCTGTGTTTCATGCTTATTTTACGTGTGCCAGACTGCAACCTCTATTGGCTCTTTTGAGGAAGCTTTACCTGCAGTTCTGGTTACACTTTTCCCCTCATGTTTATATTTTTGGACGCCCAGTATCCCGGGACAATAAAGAGAAAGACCTTCTCTCCAACTTGCTCCTGGCTTTAGCTAAATTAGTCATCCATAAATCTAGAAAGCAATGTTTGGAAAGTGGGAATCCTCTGCCAGCAGAGGTCTTGTTCCGAGTGCTGGTGCGTTCCCGCATCCGAGCAGAGTACACCCAAGCAGTGTTTACTGGTCGGTTGAAAGAATTTGCTGACCAGTGGGCAATAGATGGGGTACTTTGCTCAGTATCCCCAGACCTGGTTTCTGTTCAGACAATTCTCACACTCCATATTTAAGTGCACTTTAATTTAAGTGACAGTTGTATTTTAATCAGTTAATTATCTCCTTTGAGATGTGATTAACTTTGGTGAGCAATCACTCACCTGCAATTTGAATAATATATCAGCTAATGAAAAATCAACACATTGACCACATTTTTGTGGGGTAAAAACACAGAAATATATGTTTACCCCCCAAAACCATATATTTTTGGAAAGTACACATTCTACCGAATCTAAAATGAGTACCCATGCCTTTCTGCTCCAAACTACTGAGTCGCAAGGCCTTCCCAAAATCGATGGTTTTGGTGAAATATCTGAAAATTGCCTCAAAGCTTCAACTTCCCAGCACCATATCACCCATGTATCATTACGTACCAAGAAAAAGCACCCTAAATATGATTGCCAGGGTTCCTCCAAACAGTTTGGTGGCCATTGTTCATAGGTTTACCAAAGTATCTGGCATTTAGAGGCCCCAAAATGAAGTTAGCACATATAAATAGTCCTGTATGTAACTTCAGCTAATGAAAAATCAACACATTGACTGCATTTTTTGTGGGGTAAAAACACAGAAATATATGTTTACCCCCCAAAACCATATATTTTTGGAAAGTACACATTCTACCGAATCTAAAATGAGTACCAATGCCTTTCTGCTCCAAACTACTGAGTCGCAAGGCCTTCCCAAAATCGACGGTTTTGGTGAAATATCTGAAAATTGTCTCAAAGCTTCAACTTCCCAGCACCATATCACCCATGTATCATTACGTACCAAGAAAAAGCACCCTAAATATGATTGCCAGGGTTCCTCCAAACAGTTTGGTGGCCATTGTTCATAGGTTCACCAAAGTATCTTGCATTTAGAGGCCCCAAAATGAAGTTAGCGCATATAAATAGTCCTGTAGGTAACTTCAGCTAATGAAAAATCAACACATTGACTGCATTTTTTGTGGGGTAAAAACACAGAAATATATGTTTACCCCCCAAAACCATATATTTTTGGAAAGTACACATTCTACCGAATCTAAAATGAGTACCCATGCCTTTCTGCTCCAAACTACTGAGTCGCAAGGCCTTCCCAAAATCGACGGTTTTGGTGAAATATCTGAAAATTGTCTCAAAGCTTCAACTTCCCAGCACCATATCACCCATGTATCATTACGTACCAAGAAAAAGCACCCTAAATATGATTGCCAGGGTTCCTCCAAACAGTTTGGTGGACATTGTACATAGGTTTACCAAAGAATCTGGCATTTAGAGTCCCCGAAATGAAGTTATTAGCTGAAGTTACCCACAGGACTATTTATATGCACTAACTTCATTTTGGGGCCTCTAAATGCCAGATTCTTTGGTAAACCTATGAACAATGGCCACCAAACTGTTTGGAGGAACCCTGGCAATCATATTTAGGGTGCTTTTTCTTGGTACGTAATGACACATGGGTGATATGGTGCTGGGAATTTGAAGCTTTGAGGCAATTTTTAGATATTTCACCAAAACCGACAATTTTGGGAAGGCCTTGCGACTCAGTAGTTTGGAGCAGAAAGGCATGGGTACCCATTTTAGATTCGGTAGAATGTTTACTTTCCAAAAATATATGGTTTTGGGGGGTAAACATATATTTCTGTGTTTTTACCCCACAAAAAATGCAGTCAATGTGTTGATTTTTCATTAGCTGAAGTTACCTACAGGACTATTTATATGCGCTAACTTCATTTTGGGGCCTCTAAATGCAAGATACTTTGGTAAACCTATGAACAATGGCCACCAAACTGTTTGGAGGAACCCTGGCAATCATATTTAGGGTGCTTTTTCTTGGTACGTAATGATACATGGGTGATATGGTGCTGGGAATTTGAAGCTTTGAGGCAATTTTTAGATATTTCACCAAAACCGACAATTTTGGGAAGGCCTTGCGACTCAGTAGTTTGGAGCAGAAAGGCATGGGTACCCATTTTAGATTCGGTAGAATGTGTACTTTCCAAAAATATATGGTTTTGGGGGGTAAACATATATTTCTGTGTTTTTACCCCACAAAAAATGCAGTCAATGTGTTGATTTAGCTGAAGTTACCTACAGGACTATTTATATGTGCTAACTTCATTTTGGGGCCTCTAAATGCAAGATACTTTGGTAAACCTATGAACAATGGCCACCAAACTGTTTGGAGGAACCCTGGCAATCATATTTAGGGTGCTTTTTCTTGGTACGTAATGATACATGGGTAATATGGTGCTGGGAAGTCGAAGCTTTGAGGCAATTTTCAGATATTTCACCAAAACCGTCAATTTTGGGAAGGCCTTGTGACTCAGTAGTTTGGAGCAGAAAGGCATGGGTACTCATTTTAGATTCGGTAGAATGTGTACTTTCCAAAAATATATGGTTTTGGGGGGTAAATATATATTTCTGTGTTTTTACCCCACAAAAATCTCCCAAATGAAAATAGTACATATGAATTTTCACATATGACACTCTGACTGCTACAATACAAGCACCTGGTATGTGCATTATGCACCATAAGACCCCCTAACAGTATAGAGACCCTAGAAAACCATATATTTTCTGAAAGCACACATTCAGACGAATCTAAAGCAAGTAATTACATCTTTCTACTGCAAACTACAAAACCACAAAGCAATGCTAAACATAACGCTTTTTATGGAATTTCTGAAAATAGTCACAAAGCTTGCATTTTACCCCATTATATACCCCACATTTTGTAACGTACCAGCAAAAGTCATCCTCAATATGAAAGCCAGGAGTGTACTGAACAGTGTGATGCCTGATATGAAAAGATTTACCAAACTAGGTGGCATACAGAGACGCCCAAATGAAAATAGTACATATGAATTTTCACATATGACACTCTGACTGCTACAATACAAGCACATGGTATGTGCATTATGCACCATAAGACCCCCTAACAGTATAGAGACCCTAGAAAACCATATATTTTCTGAAAGTACACATTCAGACGAATCTAAAGCAAGTAATTACATCTTTCTACTGCAAACTACAAAACCGCAAAGCAATGCTAAACATAATGCTTTTTATGGAATTTCTGAAAATAGTCACAAAGCTTGCATTTTACCCCATTATATACCCCACATTTTGTAACGTAGCAGCAAAAGTCATCCTAAATATGAAAGCAAGGAGTGTACTGAACAGTTTGATGCCTGATATGAAAAGATTTACCAAACTAGGTGGCATACAGAGACGCCCAAATGAAGATAGTACATATGAATTTTCACATATGACGCTCTGACTGCTACAATACAAGCACATGGTATGCGCATTATGCACCGTAAGACCCCCTAAAAGTATGGAGACCCTAGAAACCCATATATTTTCTGAAATTACACATTAAGACGAATCTAAAGCAGGTAATTACATCTTTCTATTGTGAAACTACCAAACTGAAAAAGCAATTCTAAACATAACTCTTTTATGGAAATTCTGAAAATAGTCACAAAGCTTGCATTTTACCCCATTATATACCCCACATTTTGTAACGTACCAGCAAAAGTCATCCTAAATATGAAAGCCAGGAGTGTACTGAACAGTTTGATGCCTGATATGAAAAGATTTACCAAACTAGGTGGCATACAGAGACGTCCCAATGAAAATAGTACATATGAATTTTCACATATGATACTCTGACTGCTACAATACAACACCTGGTATGTGCATTATGCACCATAAGACACCCTAACAGTATGGAGACCCTAGAAACCCATATATTTTCTGAAAGAACACATTCAGACGAATCTAATGCAGGTAATTACAATTTTCTACTGCAAACTACAAAACCGCAAAGCAATGCTAAACATAACGCTTTTTATGGAAATTCTGAAAATAGTCACAAAGCTTGCATTTTACCCCATTATATACCCCACGTTTTGTAACGTACCAGCAAAAGTCATCCTAAATATGAAAGCAAGGAGTGTACTGAACAGTTTGATGCCTGATATGAAAAGATTTACCAAACTATTTTGTACACAGAGACCTCCAAATGGTTATATAGCAGACAAAATTTCCAAGGTCAAAATGAAGTAACAAAAATCCCTAAAATCCAACAAAACCGCAAAAATCAATGCTTTTTTTTTTTTCGCCTACTGTAATCAGCAGTCAGAATCAATTTTTGATAATTTTAGCATGGCCAAATAGGTTTTACAGACAGAAAAAGGGGAACAACACCTTTGCAAAGCTGAAAATGTAATAAAATGGCAAAACATGCAATAAAATGTCTAAAAATGCACCAAAATCACCCAAATTGAAGTATAATCACCAAAATAACATACAAAAGGTATTGCGCAGTGCAATTAGCGAATACGCTATTCGCAATGGCAATAAAACAGTTTTTTCAGCAAAAAAAACAGACGATGCGATAAGAAAAAAAAAAAAAATACACAACAGTGCAAGTGTGTATGTGTGTGTGTACAACTGACCAATTGCATGTTGTGTGTGTGTGCAAGCGTGTGGGGGTGCTGTGAATGTGTGTGACCCCCCTGATCCCCCAAAAATGTATGTGATTGTGTGTAAGTGTGAATGTAAGTGTGTAATGGGAAAATAAGTGTGTGTTTGTGTGTTTGTGTGTGTTTCTGTGTGTGGATGGGCACTAACCTGGGGGAAGCAGGTCCAGATCGTTGTGCAGGGCTGGAGGAAGAAAATGCTGCATCACCCAGGAAGATCCATTGAGAGGGGGCGGAGCTTCGGCTCAGGAAGTGAAAGCAGCAGCAGGACACGCAGTGTGCACGTGTCTGCTGCTGCATTTGGGGCCCCTGGGCGATCGCGCCTCAGGGGCCACTCGTTCCCGGCCCCTGCTCGTTGCCTGGGGGCTGGGGAACGAAGAGGAACGGAGCAAGCGGCTTGAAAAGCCGCTCCTCCGTTCCCTAACCCTGAAATGCTGCAGAACGTAGAATCTACGTTCTGTGGCATTTCAAGTGCCATCCCCACAGAACGTAGATTCTACGTGGGGTGGCACTTAAAGGGTTAAAGGGGAACTCAACAAAAACAAAACTTTTTGAAAAGTAAACATAATTTCAAGCAACTTTGCAATATACATCAATTAAAAAACATGAAAACTTTTCACTATTTTTAATTGTTTGGAACAGTTTCCTAAGCCTATCCCCCTGCTCTACTGCTGATCTGTCTGACTACTTAGCTGAGCTGACTGACTACTGTTACTTTGTATCAAGCCAGCTGTCCTCAGCCTGCATCCTCCACACAATTCCCTGCACACGTGATTTCAATAAGGAACAGAACATCACAGTGCAATGCATTGTGGGTTATGTAGTTCCTGCATGCTGTCTGTAAGCTGTGGAGAAGTTGTTACAATTTGTAACATCAGTGTTTAGTCCCTCCTTCCTTGCCAGGATTTCAATTGGTGCAGAAAGAGAAGAACTGTTAAACAGCTGAATTTTAGTATAGAAAATGGCATTTATTCATACTTTTTGAAGAAACGGTAAACTGTGATGGGTATATTAGGGGTTTCTGTGTTATGTGGGCCTCTTTCTAAAATTCTGGTTTGGAAGCTGGAGTTCCCCTTTAAACATGAAATTAAAATTTTGGGGAAAAAGCAAAAAATTAATAATAATAATAAAAAAAAGAATAATCTATGCTGAGAAACAATCTGAAAACAACCAAACTTAAGAAAAGTGAACAAACTCTTTTCAATTGTTTTTGCAGAAATTATCCCAAAACTGTATATAATGTATTCCACTATTTGAGTATCTTCACTCAAATGGTGGGGTTATATATATATATATATATATATATATATATATATAGGCATTCACAAAGTACCTGCACTCCTTCCTTGTTGCTCAGATATGGGTGCTTGGTCAATCAGCGTATATAATGTTCAAAGTGGACCAGCACACCGAAGTTTTTCAATCAAAAGAGTTTTATTTTAACATCACTCATGTGTCCAAGGACACATGAGTGATGTTAAAATAAAACTCTTTTGATTGAAAAACTTCGGTGTGCTGGTCCACTTTGAACATTATATATATATATATATATATATAATTTATTTTTTTTTTTATTTGTAAAGGGCTCCTTGAGGGCAAAGCACTGTACAACAAAACAATAAATTAGTAGTAACAAACAAGGGGTCATTGGAATAAAAAGTAACCATAAGTGCATTATTAGAAATACAATTCACATAAATATAAAAAATATAATTACAATACAGATTAAGTGCTCAGTGTCAAGGAAACAAAATGCTAGAGGACACAATTCAGAGGGGTATTAAGGTGCTGTGGGTTACAGTTTGTTACACTGTTATACAAGTGCCAGTTCAGGTGCTCCCAGAGGTAGTCTTTGAGTTTTGTTTTAAAAACATTAAAGGAGGATTCTCTCCTGAGAGATTCGGGAATGGCATTCCAAATATAAGGAGTCGCAAGAGAGAAGGGTTTTATACGGGAAACAGCAGTAGTAGTGGGGGGTACAACCAAGCGGTTGCTCTGAGAGGAGCGGAGGTTTCGGGCAGGAACATATAGAGAAACAAGAGATGAGATGTAGTTAGGTGCAGAGGAATGAAGGACTTTGAAGGTTATGAGGAGGAGTTTATAAGTTATTCTTTTTTTTATAGGAAGCCATGATAAGGACTTCAGCAGCGGAGGGGCCTGTACCCTTTTGGATGAGAGGAGGATAATTCTGGCAGCAGTGTTTAATACAGACTGCAGAGGGGAGAGATGGGAGTTAGGGAGGCCAGTTAGTAGAAGGTTACAGTAATCTAGTCTGGATAGGATGAGAGCATGCATATATATATGCATGTGGAACGAAACGTTAGATGTAAAAGATGTGTACAATAAAAACAATTTGATTAACTACAAAGATGGAGTGCGGGTCCATGAGAACATTTCTCTATCTATCTATCTATCTATCTATCTATCTATAAAAAAAAATATATATATATATATATATATATATATATATATATATATATATATATATATATATATACACAAAACTGGAGCACTCGTTATATAACAACAACTGCCTGGGTGCAGAATTCAAAAAATTATGTAAACCAAACTGCTGTACAAAAAACGCACAACCAGGTCTTTGCAAAGGTGTCCAAAAAACCAAAAATTTTATTTCGACGTTTCGGCTTCTCTACTGAAGCCTTTCTCAAGAGAAAGGCTTCAGTAGAGAAGCCGAAACGTCGAAATAAAATTTTTGGTTTTTTGGACACCTTTGCAAAGACCTGGTTGTGTCCGTTTTTTGTACAGCAGTTTGGTTTATATATATATATATATATATATATATATATATATATATATATATATATATATATATATATATATATATATATATATATATATATATATATATATATATGCAACTTTGGTGCTGCATTTCTATCTTTAAAACAAATGTCAGTTGTTTTATACTGAAATAGAAAGACCTCATTAGTAGAAGAGCCCCAGGTTTGTTTATCTTACTTGCTCAAATCAGAAAATTGAAATAAGCTTGCAACATGCCAAACATGGTGAGAAATATCTAAGCAGGAAGGAAATTAAAGGTCTGTTAAGAAGAAAATATCTTTATTGTGGTAAATCGGCCTGAACTAAAAACTCCAGCATTCTGGTTTGTCTTGCAGTTCTAGATTTGTACATTTATCTTTGAAAAAAAAAAGAAGAAGGAAATAACTGCTTTTATTCTGTGCAACATAGATTCAAGTCCTTTGCTTATTTTTTATGCAATTATGATGCACCTCTGCTCAGTACCCTTACAATACAGTCATGAACACTTAAGTGGCTACTTAAAATATAAATAGTACTTTACTACAGTTATAAACCCTGTGCTACTAATCTATAACTTTTGAGTGTCTGGTTAAATGAACTGTATAACATAGCTGTGTCTAATAACGGCAGCTGGTGCTGTTTTTTATGTCATGATTTTTATGGTGTACTTTATATTTCAGTGTAATTTAGAAACAAAGGGTAAACCATAAAAATAACGACAGACTCCTTTTTATGTATTTGGGACTAAAGTTCCCACAGTTTTACTAAAGGGCAAAGTGGCTAACGCTAGCTACTTTTCACCAGAAATCACATCCGCAGGGACATCGCCAATTCACTAACAGGAGCAGATGACAATTTGCTAGAGAAAGAGACCATCGCTAGCGTTCGTTCACTCTCTATGGCCTGGCGACTTTTTGCTCAGGTGAATGGTCGTTGCTCCGCAAGTTCACTAAAGTGCGGATTTTACTGAATGTTACCTCTTTCGCCAGAGTTGACTTCACCACCTCAGACCACGCGAACTGCTAAAATGAAGCTTCATCTTCCTTAATCTTATGTCACTTACATCTTATCCTGCCTTCCAAAAACATGCATTAAAGTTGAAAAACCGCTGGAGACTTTTCTGTTTTGGGAAGTGGGATTGCTGCAAAAGTCCTAACTTAAACTTTTTTGGTTAACATTTTTGCCCAGACACATGAGGGCCATGGAACATACATTTTACAGTGGGCTCATGTCTAAGGCATTATCTGATCTCTTTTGTCTTCATTGAGGTTCCTTGGACATCTGTAATAAAAAGTGGCCACTTCAAGCATTTACACCAACATCTCTAATAAAGACGTCCATGTGACTTTAATGTACTACTTATAATCCAATAGCGAAAGAAATAGGGGGAATTATTAAAAAACATTGGGATATATTAAGAGGAGATGAAAAACTCAATCAATCCCTCCCCCCTCAGCCAAGGATAGTTTTTAAAAAACCAAAGAATTTCAGACAAGTTTTAACGCACAACCACATGATAACCGATAGTATAAAATGCAAAGAGATAGACAAATCTTGGTTAGGTTTCTTCCCGTGTGCAACATGCAAAGCATGTAAATACGGTATTAAGAAAAAAGAATTTATGTCAAATGTTACAAAAGAAGTTTATAAAATCAGACAATGTATAAAATGTACTACACAAAATGTTATCTATTGTCTAGAGTGCCCATGTGGGCTCCAATACATTGGAAAAACAATTAGACCGTTACGAGACAGAATGAGGGAACATATAAGGAACATAGAGAAAGGTTTGGACACTCATAGTGTATCTAAACACTTTAAAACAACACACGGGAAGAATCCAAAAGGTTTAAAATTCTGGGGTATAGAACAGATAAAGAGAGGATGGAGAGGGGGTGACTTAGTGAGAAAGACGTTACAGATAGAAAGTAAATGGATATATCAAATGGAAACATCAGTACCAAGTGGTCTGAATATAGATATAAATTTGAGAGCATTTTTGTAGGTACCGAAATATCAAAATGTGCGGGGTTAAATTAAAATCATATACCCAGATTTGAGGGGTGGACACAGAAGTGTAAAGGGTTAATGAAAAGTTTCTTCAAAAACCAGTTGTTTAATATTCTCCTTCTCTTTTTTCCCCTCTTTCCTTTATATATATTTTTTATTCTTATATTTATTATTATTATTTTTTTGCCTGTGATTTTGAGTTTGCATATATTTGGAAATATATATATATATATATTTCTTTGTGGTTTTTGGTGGTTTTTGATTATTTAGATTTTTTTGATAGGAGTGGTTTTTGTTAGTATAGCAAACAAACTGTGTAATAGTGGATTTCTTGTAAATGCACTCCAAAAAAGTTTTATATTGATATTCTCAATCCCTTCCAAAAGAAAGTTCAATCGAAATAGCCATAGTGAAGTCTAAACGTTTCTAACTACGCGTCCCTATGGCAACAATAGGCCTAAGAATTTGGGAGACGCGTCTCCATAGTAACGAATGACGAAGGAGGAGGAAACGTCAAGTGACGCAAGGAGAGACGGAATAAAAGTTCAACGCATGCGCAGCTGGAAGTAAGCCTCTGAAGAAGTCGCAAGACGAAACGCGTAAGGCAGGTGACGTCACTGGTAGGCGCCCAACATTGCACACGAGGAACGAACGCAAACAACCATCGCACACGAGGAACGAACGTAAACAATTATCTATTCGCTTTCCCAAGCCTGATCATCTTGGGACTATCCGTGTGGACTGGTGCATACAGGGGGCCTCCAGGTGGACGGTGCATAGATATGCTCTTTTTAAATCTTTGCCATGTGAGTGCATTTTAAGCTTTGTTTTTATAAATATTAAAAAGTTATTTTACACTATTTGCTGCTGCATGTTGATTTACAGTCTATACGAGGAGAGGCGCTCCAGGATTTTACGTGCTTATTGATATTGGCTGTTTGTGAGTACCCATCTAAACAAGCTCCTAAGGAGAGTCTTTTTAACCCTTTGGTGGAGGTTGATAATAAAGGAGGGTTACACTTATATGGTGAAACAAACGGCGTGTTCCCTACACAAGAGGTGGCAACATTGCAAAACTATATTACACTATTTGCCTGTTTGTCTGTTCCCCGTGCCTTTTGGCGCTGGCTCTTTTATTTCAGTAACAGATTTTGTGGACTTGGAGGGATACAAGTGGGAGCCGGCTGGGATTTGTGGACACAATTGAACCTTGGGCCTACTTTTCCGTTTAGGATACTTTCCTATTTAAATTGACCTAAGGGTAAGATCACTAGCGACTTTTTGCTAGGCATAAACGAACGCTAGCGAAATGCTATGAAATGCTCACACTGAAGAAGTATCGCTAGCAAAAAGTCGCCAGCATACGGTGCCCAGGAAGCAACTTCGCATTTTAGTGAATTATCGTAGTGTTAATGAATTTGCGCCTGGTGAAGTGGTGCGATGTGGGCGAAGTGCCCTTTAGTAAATCTGCCCCTTTGTATTTATTGAATATGGGACTAAAGTTCCAACTGCTTCTCTTTGTATTTAATCTATTTTGGGTGCCACTAATTCTCCCCCTCATCGTGTAATGTATTTCAGATGTATTTGTTATAGAAGCCAGTATTTTTCCTCTAAAAATTTGTTTTTTTTAAAAAAAATTCTCTGAAACACTAAAAATGTTAGATTTATTAATTGTAAAAACCACGAAAAAATCGAATACAAAACTTCTGCAAGTAAAAGCAGTTGTGGTCCCATAGAAGTCAATGGGAGTTGTACTGATCCTATTGGACCTCAGTGCTATTTGTTTATACTTTTTATATTTGGATCATTTAATAACTTTCATGGCATTCATTTATTATTAAAATTCTATTAAAATAGAATTAAAGGAAGCCATCTCCAATAGACTTCATTGTAATCAAATCATTCTAATCTTTTTTTCTCTGTAATTATAAAATAGTACATTGTACTTGATGGTAACTAAGCTGTGTGGATCCATAGTGATGGTTTTACAATCCTATTGATTTTAATTCAAGTTTAAATGATTTTTAGCAAACTTAAAGGGAGTCTGTCATGATTTTCATGATGTTTTTATTTCTAAATTACACTGTTTACACTGCAAATAATTCTCTCTACAAAATAAAATTTAATTACTGAACCAACAAGTGTTTTTTTTTAGTTGTAATATTGGTGTGGAGGTGCCATCTCGGGTCATTTTGCCTGGTCATGTGCTTTCAGAAAGAGCCTGCACTTTAGTATGGAACTGCTTTTTGGCAGGCTATTGTTTCTCCTACTCAATGTAAGTGAATGTGTCGCAGTGGGACCTGGATTTTACTATTTAGTGCTGTTCTAAGATCTACCAGGCAGCTTTTATCTTGTGTTAGGGAGCTGCTATCTGGTTACCTTCCCATTGTTCTGTTGTTAGACTGCTGGGGGGAAAGGGAGGGGTGATATCACTCCAACTTGCAGTACAACAGTAAAGAGTGACTGAAATTTAACAGAGCACAAGTCACATGCCTGTGGTCACATGACTGTGGGCAGCTGGGAAACTGACAATATGTCTAGCTCCATGTCAGATTTCAAAATTAGATATAAAAAAATCTGCTTGCTGTTTTGAGAATTGGATTTCAGTGCAGAATTCTGCTGGAGCAGCACTATTAACTGATGCATTTTGAAAAAAAAAAACATTTTCCCATGACGGTATTCCTTAAGGTATGGAGATACAAATGACAGAAAGGTCCCTTATCTGAAAACCCCCAGGTCCCAAGCATTTTGGATAATAGAGCTTATACCTGTATAAGATATTCACTACAAAGTGAGTGTTATTTATTAGAATAGTTGTATGCATTAATGCTGCTTATTTATAATTCAGAGGTTGAATTGGTGTTGGATGCCACTTCTGCTTTTGTTGACAAATGCTTTCCTGCTGAGCAGGAAGGTGTGATGTTGCATTTCTGTGTTTGCTTTTATTGTGAACCTGGCCAGATTTGGTGTCATAACACTTGGTCTTGTCCCTCTAACTTCATGACACTTCATCCAATGACTTTGACTTCTTGTGACCAATGATAGAACAGCGCACATGCCCTAGGCCCAACAACAAATGCCCTGAGTATGTATATTCACTAGTATTACTGCTCTTTCTCTGTCCATATAGGTTGTGCAAGAGAAATATTTCAGAGCAGTTTATTTCAAGCAGTGGGTTAGATAAAACCTATAAATCCATGTTATTCTGTTTGCTAAAAAAGATATTTGGAAAAGTAGGTATGAAGTGGTCAAATGTTGAAATAAATATTCTACACTGATCCAAATAAAAAAGAATTGGCATAATTAAGAAACATCACTGAAATCCATAATCCCACTTACAGTCAATGAGTAATTCAATATCCATGATTTGAGAAATGGAGTAAGTGACAGCATGTGAAGGGCACAGTAAAACTGATATAATTCACATTTTCCCTAGCGATTTCACTCACATCAGTCACAAAGTGACAAACTGGAACACTCAGAGCTGTGGTAATGACTGTTTACTTCCCTAAATGCAAACTTTTAGTAGATTGCCTATAATAATAGCTAAACTCCACACGCTCTGGGTATTTTAGGATGAACAAATAAATTATTGACCTCCTTTACAATGCAGGATGCAGAGTGCAAACTACAAAGAAATGTCACAATCGGCCTTTGTTGTGTAACTAGCTACATGCCTCTGTGCTTGTTTTTTGGATGGCCAAGACCTGGGCCCATGTATTGAGCGCTGACTGCATTAGTCATAAGTGAATAAGGGGAGGCATGTATGCACCCACCCCTTATCCACGTCTAACTTGAGCTTCATTTAAACACCTGCATCAGGGTCCTATCCTTACAACCTTCCCTAAGGTAGGGGTAAGGACAGGGCAGTGCCTCCTAATGCTACACTATGGGGCCCATATACTTAGCTCGAGTGAAGGAATAGAATAAAAAAAAACTTTGAATTTCGAATATTTTTTTTGACTACTTCGACCATCGAATTGGCTATTTCGATCTTCGACTACGACTTTGAATCGAACAATTCGAACTAAAAATCGTTTGAATATTCGACCATTCGATAATTGAAGTACTGTCTCTTTATAAAAACCTTCGACCCCCCTACTTCGCCACCTAAAACCTACCGAGGTGCAATGTTAGCCTATGGGGAAGGTCCCCATAGGCTTCCTGGCAATTTTATGGTGAAGAAAAATCGTTCGTTCGATCGATGTATTAAAATCCTTCGAATCGAACGATTCAAAGGATTTAATAGTTCGATCAAAAGATTTTTTGCGGTAAATCCTTCGACTTCGATATTCGAAGTCGACGGATTTACATTCGGCAGTCGAATACCGAGGGTTAATTAACCCTCGATATTCGACCATATGTAAATCTGCCCCAAAGTGTTGTTGGGTTGTTGAGTGTAGAGACCAGCAACCTGGGGAAGCAAGTTTACTAAAGGTTGCACTCTCGGCCCCTTAGCACTCTTGGCCCTAATGATAAGAAGCAGTGAATCTGTAAATAACATCTAAATAATAGGACAGACAGATCACCTGTCATATCACCTGTAATATATGTTATAGGCATTATGAAAAAAGGTCAGTAAAACATGCACTAAGGTGCAGGAATGGTTCCCCAGCAACATGTATTATAGAGCACCAAAGAACACAAGTGATCATCCAATTTTGATTTTTGCATTATAAAAACAAAATCAGTGTTGCCTTAAAATTGGTTGGTCTGAAAAGGGGTAATAGTGCTAAAATGCTAAAAAATCGCAAATATCATGGCACTTCAGCCATTAATTGTAAATGTGTTAGATAATTTATTTGGAAGGTAGCTTATGCAGCATATTCTGATGTAACAGAAATGAAACTGACTAGTTCCAGTATTTCACTTGTTATTAAAAAGCTGAAATAGGAAGGGCAGTTAGGTTTCTGTTTCATGTCATTTCTTTTTTTTTTTTTTTTTCTGTGCAGAACCCCAAATACAATGGCTCAAGTGTCTCTTTGGAGTTATGTGTCCAGAATTGGCCCTGAAAAGTTTGAAAATGTCTACCAGGATTTTCCAGTAGAAGTTCGGAGCCTCTTGGGTGATTACTTGGAGAACCAACCCTGGTACGTAAAATTCGGAACAAATTTGTTGATTTGTTGATTTGTCAAAATGTGAGAGTATCGTTTGCAACAGAAAGACTACTCCACTTTCTATTCATTCCTATGGGATTTTTAAAGGTGTATTTATGAAATGGTGAACTCTAACTTTCAACTACTAATAAATAGAAACTTGGTTAGTTTTTCTGTTGCAAATTGTAATCTCTCTCTCTCTCTCTCTCTCTCTCTATATATATATATATATATATATATATATATATATATCTCAGTAAATGGACTCGCACTCCATAATCAAGTGAATAAATGTGTCTTTATTCTTTAATGCGTATCCGTATACGCATTAAAGAATAAAGACACATTTATTCACTTGATTATGGAGTGCGAGTCCATTTACTGATATATTCAACAAAGTTGACCAAACGCACCCACATTGACTGCAGTCCGGTAAGAGTGCATACGCTGAATACAAGTTATATATATATATATATATACAAGATTTTCTTTGTAATAATAAAACAGTACCTTGTACTTCATCCAAACTAAGATATAATTAATCCTTATTGGAAGCATAACAACATTTTGAATGCATTTAATCTTTAAAGTCACAATCTTACTTTTACCAAATATTAGGATCAAAAATCTTACGTACGCAAAAAGTCTTGACAACATCATGCAACAATTTGAATCGCATGCCTTTTTCTAATTCTCGCCCGAAAAACTTGAAAATATCAGATTATAAAATGAAAACCACAAATTTTTCTGTTTATCGAACAAAAAACAGCGTCAAACAGCCCAAAACTCTTAACAATCATGAAGGCAAAAATCATGTTCCAATTGTAAAAGGGTCATTGACTTTTACATGACTACAACAGGTTTTAGTTGGAGTATGTTCATATTCTAATTTTTAGCAGCTTTGGGACATAATAAATCTAGACACATTCGAGGTTCTTTTTCCTCTACAAATTTAAATTTTTCCCATTAAAAACGTGACCAGGAAAATTTGAGGCTAAATAAATAGGCCCCTCTTGACATATTTAGCACCATTGGGTGCTTCATTCCCTCAGTTAAGTGAAGGATCTTCTCTGCAGATATGGAAAAAATGACTAGTAGTAACATTATGGTTAATGATTTAAATGATATGTGAGTGTATATGGATAATGACAATATATCACTTATACCAGAATTGAGTTATTCTGATGAGAATTTGAATGCACAGATGGCAAATTCAATGGTGACACAAGAATCAAAATCTTCTTCATTGGATATTAATAATCAATGTGGTGACAATGAATTGGAAATGATGTTTACATCATATTATATATATCTTTTCAATATGAATTCTACTAATAATGAAAATAAAATTCTTCAGCAAGAAAATAGGCTCCAAAGTAATAAATTGAAAGAACAAAATTAAATGTCTATTAAGATTAAAAATGCCTATGGTGATCAAACTATGAATTAGTCAAAATATGATTTAGAACCATATGAAATCGATGTGTTAAAGAAATACCGTAAATCAAAATTTAAGGATAATATCAGTAAGAAGCAAAAGAAGGCACTCAAAAAATTACAGAATAACAATGGGATATGTATAAAAAAAGCAGACAAAGGGGGAAAGTTGTCATTCTTGATAAAAATGATTACGTGAATATGGTGGAGGAAATCCTAAAAGATAAAAATACATATGAGTGAATCTCCTAGAGTCATATAAAAGGGAAATGAAATTTGGGGTATTAGATGTAGTTGAATACAAGTTTATATAGCATTGAGTACCCAATTATGGCCCACATTTACACATTGCCTAAAGAACATAAAAATTAAATTGCACCACCTGGGAAACTTTTATTCATTTACATATTTTAAAAAATATGTTGACGTTTCAGTCTGTTCCTAAGACCTTTCTATATATATATATATATATATATATATATATATATATATATATATATATATATATATATATATATATATATATATATATATATATATATATATATATATATACAGGGGCGCGCCGCCAATGAGGCGAGCTGAGACGCTCGCCTCAGGCGGCAACGCCGGAGCGGTTTCCAGGGGCGGCAAAAAGCCGCTCCTGCACCTTTAAGAGCCGAATTTCCGGTTTTTAAACCGGAAATTCGGCTTTACGAATGCGAGAGAGCGCAATTGCGCTCTCCGCATTAGTGTTCCTGCCTCCCCTCCCGACAGGTAAGTCGGCAAGGGGGGGCGGCATTGCAGGAGCCGCCTCAGGCGGCCCTAAGGTACGAATCGGCGCTGTATATATATGTAAATTAATAAAAGTTTGGACATTTTAACCTAAAACGTACCCAGTGCGCATCTCTACTTTTTGGATTTTTTCTATTTATGGCAAACGTGGATAGCACCTGGGTCATTTAAAATTGATGGTGTGCTGGATAAAATTGGGATTATATTATATATATATATATATATATATATACATACTATATACCAGGCATGGCGATAGACATCCTCCCTCCTGTCCACTTGCTGCACCAGTAATCATTCTTGCACCTCTGTTCAGGGGTCTTTGTAAAACTTTAGTGTGATGCCATGTCTGAAACTAAACTACAAACTTAAATTCTACAATTAGACATTTTTGTGCCTGTCATTAATAAAATGCAATGCAAGTTTCTGTTGCTCACAGGGATTACGTTACTGGATCAGATTTATTCAGCTTGGAGTTGGCAAATACTTTGAAACAGAGTTTATTGGAGGAAATTACGAAGATCTCCAGAAATACTGCAGTTCATCTGATTCATCAGGTAATGTTGCCCACTATTGGACCATTTCCCACTGTTAGTCTGAGCATGCAGTGCCAGTGAATTCTAGAGAGCATCTCTTTGCAGCTTGACTTCTCGTGCATTATTCCTTTTGGTTTCCCTGTTCTGATACTGGCCTGGTTCTTAAACCAGCTTCTGTTATACAGTTTGTTATTTTGGCTTTGACATGGCTTGTTCAATATACCTACTGGATTTTAAGTCTACACTCAGACTTTATGCTCTTTTCTCTGCTGCTATTTTCAGTACTAAACTACATCTCCCCTGCACATGACATGTATATTGATTATTAAGCACTTAAATCATTGTCAACAATTTGACCTGTATAGAGGGGTTGAAGATACAGCGCCTTATTTCTTTTGTTTCCTTTTTGTATGGAAGAGCAGCACCTATGATGTGTGGATCCACTAATCCACGTTTTGGGTAAAATAGATAAAAGAAGTGCTAGGTGCGCTGGACAACAGTGTTAGGATCTCCCAACCTATAAAGAAAAAAGCATTCCCAATGGTATAGTATGTTTGTGCCAGAACCTATTAAATTTGATAAATGAAACTACTCACAAAGGTTTAGCAGTTGTCATGCACGTAGGTGTTTAAATCCAGTAAATGCTTGCATCGAAAAAACTTTATACCTAGAGGGAAGAAACTCCAATAGTGCAGTATGGTAAGTAAAATAAAATCGGTGGGCGGTGAATACCGTCCGCGCTTACCCCACAGTGGCCCAGTGATTGCGAAACCAAGAGTGCCTGTCGGAAGTTCAAGAATTGTGCTCGCATTCAGCGCCATGTCTCTTCGTGCTCGCTGGGGTCAGGAGCGGCTCTTACGATCTTACGGCGTCCCTGCAGTAGAGATGTTAACCTCGAGGGCGAAGCGTATATTATAATTGGTCCGTTTAAGATAAATGGAGAGTTAAACACTATGTTAATAAATAATTGGCTTTATTTAAGATTAATACATCGCAACGCGTTTCATATTCAGCAATACTTCCTCAGGGGCAAAGGTTAATTCACACTTTCCGGTAGCCTTTTATTTGGCTGGTGGGTGGTTCTCTCAATTAGCACAATTAAGGATCTAAAACATTACATACATCAAATTTCCAATATAAAATCGATTAATCAATTAAAAAACATTTAAGATCAATGTCAATATTTAACCCTCTAGGTGCAAGTGTCTTTAGTTTGTGGATCCAAACTGTTTGTTCCTGGGAAATTGATTTAATTATATCACTCCCTCTCCAGTGAGTTCTTTTATGGATAATTCCTGCAAAGGTTAATAAGGATGGATCGGAGTTGTGATGGCTCTTAAAATAAGCGGACACACTGTGTGTTAATATACCTTTTTTAATGTTATTCATGTGTTCTCCTATCCGTGTCTTAAGACACCTGCCTGTCCTTCCTATATATTGTAAGTTACATGGACATTGTAGCAAATATATAACGTTAGTGCTGTTGCAAGTGATCAAACATTTGATGTCAAAGGTTTCATTAGTTACTTTTGATTGAAATTGGAAACATTTTTGTCCTTTAATTTTACAGGTTCTGCAGGCTTTGCATTTTTTGCACGGATAGAAACCTTTGTTGTCTTGGGCAAGAAATGTTTTAATTGTTTTCTTTTCTACTGGTATACAGCTGGGTGCTAAATTTTTTTTAAAGTTTGTGGTTTTTTGTATAATATTTTCGGTTTTTCTGTTAGGTGGTGGGACAGATCCTTATCTTTCTTTAGAATATGCCAATGCTTTTGTAAAATCTTTTCAAATTTGTTTTTAGAGCAGTTATAAGTAGTAATGAAAGGGATGGAATCATTATTATTATATTTTCGTTTCGCAGTGTTTTTTAACATTTCTCTGCGGTCTTTCTGATCACACTTGATTTTTGCTTCTTCCACTATTTTTTCGCTGTATCCTTTTTCCCTAAATTGTTTCCTTAGAATCTGACATTCCTTATCATAATCCTCTTTTTTGCTACAATTCCTTTTTACTCTGTTAAATTGACTCAGAGGAATATTATTTAACCATTTTTTATGGTGGCAACTACTTCTTAAAATGAAGCCATTGGTGTGCGTAGGTTTTCGATAAAGGCTGGTAATACGTTTATTGCTGTCAACCGGTATGGTGAGATCCAGGAAGTTAACGCTACTTTTGCTGACGCTGCTGGTTAGTTTGATATTAAAGTCATTTGAATTCAGCGTGTCTAATTTGACCTGTGTGTCATTGTACTTATACAAACTAAAGTGTATAGATAAAGCACTATTCTCATATTTCCCTTCATTCAGAGTGCCTCAATAAAGCATCCTTATCTTATATTCCTTTATCTAAACTATATTAACGTGAATTGTGGAAAGTTAAAGACTTTGGTTTATTTTACAGCCCCAAGGGTAGTTATGAAGTAGCTTTTATCCATTGCACAGGGATTCTGTACAAAGCTGTATGAGTTCATGCAATTAGCCATCTCACTAGTTCTCCTCTTCAATGAAGTTTCACGTTGACAAGAATCTGTCAGTGGAGACCATAGGGACTAAAATAAATTTGGGGGAGGTGGTTACTACCAAAAGGGGACTAGGAGACAGACTGGAACATTGCGGAGTGGGCAAAGAATAGACAGAAACAAAATAACTGGAATAGAATGGAGTAAGCAAAGATTATACAACTGGACATCCAGGAACAATGTAGAACAGAATAGGGCAGGGAATAGGCAGGGACAATATGAAGTTGTTGATGAACTAGACAGGAAGGAACTGAGCATGGCAAAACTAAAGTACAAGGTTAAGAGGGGTCCACGCCAGCACTCTTGGCCTTCCCAAAATCACATTATTGGTTCATAGTAATGAATGAATCAGCACCCTCCCAGCTACTAGAACAAAGAAAATTCACTGGCACACAAGTCAGGTGCTAGTAGGGCAAGAGCATGCAAGGTTATTGAGGAAGTCAATTTCTTTGTTCTAAAATTAAGGTACAGGAAACTAGACAAAGCTGAATAAACTGATCTTGAAAGGAGTTGCAGGAGCTGAGACAAGCAAGCGCTAGGGGACACAGGCTGCAGTTCTCACGCTCAAGTGGGAAAGGGGAGATTCTATACAGGGAGGGATCAGCTAATTCATTCAGTGGATCTAAGTAGTCAGTTGGGCTACTGGGATTTTATATGTGTCCCATTGTTACTGTAGCTATTCACATCCATCATGTGGTTTGTTGTGTTTTATTTTAGGGGGTACTCAGAGTATTTTTTGTAAATTTCCAGTAAGCAGCTCTGCCACATGCATGTGACATTACAAATGGAGATGGTTGAAGTTATTTTCAATCAGTTATGGGAGTACCAAAAGCCACCAAGAGCAACTTCATGGTTGCAATGAGCATTTTGGGTAGAAATGTTGCTTTTAGCCTTTTCTTTGCACTTTGCATCTTGCCACTAGTTAGTTAATGGACTCCATTATCTTTTTAGACTATGAATAGATAAGTAAATGTATTTATTTACACATATATTTATACATAATTAGCACCTCTTGTACTTGCAGTGCTGTACATCTGTACAATAAATTAATAGCACAAACAGGGAGGAGAAACCATTCCGTAAATAAATAGAAATAAATACAGTTAAAAAGAAGTGCCAAGTGGAGGTTCCTGCCCTGCAGAGAGTTACTTACAGGCAAATAGTACGGTAATAAGTGCTGATATTTTTCAATGGCTGGATCACTGAGCCCATAAGTGTTTTTTTTATTTTTATTATTATACTGTTTTTGTTATTGGGTTTTTATTGTTATAGTTTTATTATTATCCTTTATAGTTATAGCTCCAACAAATCTAATATAGCATTTTGAGGTTAATAGGTTTCCAACAAATTACATTTCCTAACTTTTGTAAATGTGTTAATTTAAAGAAAAACAGATTTAAGCATTTCTCTTTCCTGATTTTATTTTTCATTTCTGAATGCAGAAGATATTAAACCAGGATCCAGTGCAGACAGTGCTGCAGATTAAACATCTTTTGGAAAATGAAAAGGCGGTGGTCTTGAAACAGGTAAACACGCGTGTTGCATGAATTCATGGAAAATTCTGCAGCTTTTCAATTTATCCGTATCTAACATTATCAGAATATAAAATTAGTATCCAAGGTATCTTAGTGTGAACTGACCACATGTTCTGTTCCTTTAGTCCAGGGGTGCCCAAAAGTTAGATTGGGATCTACCAGTAGACCTTTAGCTGGTGATCAGTAGATCTCAAGATAGACAAATACAAGAGTCCTGGAAGAGAATTTCTGTTTGGTCAAGTGACAGAGAAGTGTTTTCAAATACAGGAGCTATAACCATGTGATCGAGTGTGGGCCATGACCTACAGGTAGACATCAAGGTTGCCTAAAATCCTACTGGTTACATGGCTTATTGGTATTCTGGTAAACTCTCACATGTACTACAGCTGCTCTTATTACAGGAGTAATATGTGATTCTTCTTACACAAAGAGTTTTGAAGAAGTAGCAGAATTTTAGCACAGAATAATCCATCCAATCCATGACTCAACTTTGTAAAATGAATCATGTCAACTCTAAGGAGCAGATTTATCAAGAGTTGAATTTCGAAGTAATGGGAGTTTTTTTGAACTCCCATAACTTTGAATAAAAAAAGACCAACCAAAATTGAGTAAAAAATGTAAGTTTTTTTCAGTGGGTGAATAGGCTGTATTCGAATCGTTTGAATAAAAGTAAGATCGTATTTGATTATTTTCCAAAAAAAAATTTGATTTTTCAGAGTCCACCAATTGACTCCAAATAGGTTCTACGAGGTCCTCCATAGGCTAAAACAGAAATTCGGCAGGTTTTAGATGGCAAATGGTCAAAGTTTTAAAGAGATAACACATGATAAATTTTCGATATAATTTTTTTCAAATTCAATTCGAATTTCCCTAGTCGAAGTCCACAAAAATAGCTCCAAATTCGAATTTTATTACTTCGAATTTTCAATTCGACCCTCGATAAATCTGCCCCTAAGAATATACATTTCAAAACATGTTTATCATGTAAGTTTAAATTTTTAAAGAGCGGAGATGATCTCTTTTGTGTGCTTTGCTCACCATTTTATACATGGGGTTTTCTTTATTTGTCTTGGTTGTACTTAAAGGTTAACCTTTATTTTACCTTAACAGTAGGGATGTGATAAAATGTTCAGTTGCCTGAATAAACCAAAATATATTAAGAGTTACATGGTTACTTAATAATAGTTTTCAATGATATTGTTATGGCCTATGCATGAAATCTGAGAGAAGTAAAGTAGTAATATAATAAAGTAAATGTTGTAAATAAAGTTGTTGGCCCTTCAACAGCAAAGTCACTTTGGTAACCCAAAATTTAAGTAATATTATAATTTTACAAACATAATTAAGACAGGACTCCTCGGGGGCCTCCACACTCATGGAACCCCCAGCAGTGACTGTCTGTACTCCTTCTACTGCATAGGTTCCCTAATTAGGCTTGGTGGGGTAAGGGGGAGACTCAGCCCTAAGCCTAAATCCAAAATATTTCTGGAAACCCAGTCCTATGGCTAATTAAAGTGGTCATTCTTCCAAAAACTGTGTTTGTGTTAGGGATGCACCTAATCCGCTATTTTGGATTCGGCCGAACCCCTGAATTCTTTGCGAAAGATTTGGCGGAATACCAAACCAAATTCGAATTTGCGTATGCAAATTAGGGGTGGGAAGGGGAAAACATTTTTTACTTCCTTGTTTTGTGACAAAAAGTCATGTGATTTCACTCCCCACCCTTAATTTGCATGGGCAATTTAGGATTCGGATTTGGTTCGGCCGGGCAGAAAGATTCTGCCGAATCCGAATCCTGCTGAAAAAGGCCGAATCCCAAACCGAATCCTGGATTTGGTGCATCCCTAGTTTTTGCCTAATAAAAGAAAATTGTAAGTAACATTACAATATACATTCAATATATATTTTCAATTGTTTTACATTATTTATAAATGTAATTGCTATGGAAAGTAGTGTTTGTTTGTCCCTTTCTTTTAAGGTGGCCAGAAGCAAAAATCATACAGATATCAACTGTTATACAGCCCTACCACTGATGACTCCGGTGGCCTGTATTCCCATCTTTGGGATCTGTTGGGATCACAAGTTGGGCATATGGGGAATGATCTGCTTGTTTGTCAGACTAACCAAACATGTGGATCTTTCAATGTCAATTTTCCTCCAGGTCTGTTAATCCTCTGGCTTTGACTTCATTGTCGAGTGGATCTTTCAATGTACGGGCAGCTCTAGCTGGTTCTAACTCTTAGGGGGTTATTTATCAAAATCCAAATTATTCTGATGTTTTAAATAAAAAAGTCAGACCAAACTAGAATCCATGATTTGCCCTTGTTTGTCAATTAAAAAATCAAAGAAATTGGATCTGGAAAAACTGCAACTTTTTCAGATTGTCGCACAAAAAATTTTTTTTACATTTTTTGGATTTGACGCCTGAAAAGTCTGATATTTTAGTGAAATCGACTAAAAAGCCTTAAATGTTTGGATTATCATACAAAACCCAGTGCAGACAAAAAAATCGCCAATTGCAAATAGGACCTCTGCCATTGACTTCTACAGGACCTCGACGGATTGAAGATGAAGTATTTTCGGATTTGGAATTTTTGCAGCCTCAGGGAATTATAAATCTTGAAAAAAAAAATTTCCAAGTAAAAATTCGCATTTTAAAGTAAGAGTATAGGGTTTTTAGCATTAGACTAATTTAATAAATAACCCCCTTAGAGTTTTCTGATTCTTTTTCTTTTTTTATATATTCAGATCTTTTAATCATTTTCATGGCATTCGTGGTTTTGGAGGAATAAAGTTTTATCATGGTTTAAAATAGCTCTAATGCCGCTAATATTTGACCTTAAATAAATGGGCCTCCCCGTCTGCTGCATGAGCTATCCCGTGAGAAAGGGTGCAAAGTGAGAAAGACATGACCATCTGCAAAAGACAGCAACAGCCTTAAAGGGGACCTGTCACCCAAAACAATTATTCAAAATCCTATTTTATCACATTAGTCAAGCAAAATGAACTTTAATTACACTGTATAAATTATTTGAATCTTGTTTCCTTCAGTCTGGGAATTCAAAATGATAGCAAGCAGGCAGGAACCATTTGGTGGACACTGTTTTTAAGGAAAGCCTTGCATCATCTCAGAATCTTGTTTGTGCACCAGAATGGGGGACTCTATGTCCATTCCCATGCCCTGGCTACACAATTAAATGGTAAAGAGAACGGGGGAATGTGTGGAGAGCAGTGACATCTAGTAAGTGCTGAATGGAAAGTGAAAGTAATTGTCTGCCCCGCCTCTATGCCCATGGCATAGAGGAGGGGCAGACAATATTTGATTGACAGATGAGATTTTAAAATGAGGTTACAACAGCTATGAATGCTTTAAAAAAAATAGAAATTGGATTTCATGTTTAATTTGAAAAGGACTTTTATTATACAGATTTTTGTGTCTGGGTGACAGGTCCACTTTAAGCCAAGAACATATATTAGTGTTTCAGGTTGTCACTGTTTTCCATTTTTCCAATTTTTTTCCATCTAGATTCCACGGTTAAGTGTGAGCCTCGTCCAGAGAAAGGAGGAAATGCTGTTTAATGTTCAGATAATGAAGCTAAAGCATAAGCTACAGCAAATTACAGTGTTTCAACAACAGTTAAGGCGTGCAAAGGAGAACATGGGCTTTCACAATCAAATGCATGACGTGGCAAGTCTACATATGATAACATTGTATTAAGTTTGAGGGTTTAAGATTGAAAGAGTAGTTGACTTGCATTAGGCTCATTGATTAGGGAAGACGGCACCTGCTTTATAGCACCAATCTCTGTACATGCTTACGTGCATATTAACATGCAGTTTATGGTAGAGTGACAGTTGTCTGAATTATTGTACTACTTGATGTAGCTGATTACATTTGGATCCAATAAGGGACCCTTCTGGTGCTACTGAATGATGCAATGACTACATTGCTAAAGGTAATAGATTCACCGCACACCTATTTCTTCAGGTACTGCACTGGTGGTGCTGGCTAACCGTCGACTTGGCTTGGCCCCTGGACATCTGTAAATATACAGAGCCACACATAATCACACCCATAGGAACAATGGGTAAGGGGGTGGGGCTTATGGCTTGAAATGTTGTGTGCACACTGCATATTGTATCCTGATGAAGGGAGGGTGTACCCACCCCCGAACAACATTGATACCTTTGGTGAAGCAATAAATGGGGTAAAACCCAGATTTATAAATCTAGTGTGTGCGGCTCCGTATATTCACTGTTATGTTTTGGTAGCCGAGGATGAGTAGAGTATGACACTGCTTTATTAGCAGGTTCATGCAGCCATTACACTTCAACAGTAACTTCAACTCTAATACTTTTAAGCAGTATAGAAAGTACCAGATTTGGACTAAAAATCAAAATAGGCCCTGGCATTTCAGTTCTACAGAGGCCCACCAGCCCCCACCAGCCCATTAAATAGTGTCTGTCTACGGCAACTTACAGCAGCCCCTCTGGCATTTGCCAGAACCGACAGATTGCCAGTCCGGGCCTGGAAAGTACTATGAACACAGTATAACTCTTGTGCACAGTAACACCTACAGGCCCTTTGTATAAACACCACCCATACATTGCTAAAGGAACATAATGGTTCCACTTGGATCACAAATAGAAAATCTCGACTTTTTATAGGCAGGTTTTATTGTATTATTAATACATGACATAACACAAATAAGAATGTGCAGACTGAGAGAGAAACATGCTGGGGGAATGCTAATCTGATATGCAAACACACTCACGTGCACACCCGAGCCCTATGAAGTAATTGACCCGGTGCTCGGACCCTGGGAAGTCGGCACTTCCGCAATACAACAGGAACGAAGAAAATAGGTACCGGCACACAGGTGCAATTCAAGTAGGGGACTAGACCCTTACGTGTTTATTAAGTCGACACAACGTTTCGGGGGCAATTCCCCCTTCGTCAGGTGATAATCTGAAACATGGCACAAATTGATCTTTTTATTTTACCCTGGAATAATGGCATTTTTTATGTGTATTTTTTTTAATTATAAGTGGGTCTTAAAATATAGCTATGCACAATAATCTGTAACAGGCAACCCAGACTGTGGTGCTTTGTGACAGGCCAAAAACATAGGACACCATTGTAGCATCCTTGTAGTTACACAACCTAGTTATTTTAGCATTATTCTTTCCAGTTTTCAGGCTCTTGCTAGTGATGGGCGAATAAATTCAACAGGTATGGATTTGAGGCGAATTTTCACAGCCAGCGAATACATTTGCAGAGACAAAATATAATTGTTCAGACGCCCATTAACTTTAATGCATTTGGACAAAAGAGTCGCATGTATAAAAATTGTCACATCGCGTCAAAATTGTCACACAACTAAATTATTTTGACACCTAATGACTTCAATGCGTTTTTTTAAAATTTTTGCCATTTCGCATATTTTTTCGCAATTTCGCAAATTTTTTAGCAAAGTGAAACGGAACAGATTCGCCCATCACTAGCTCTTGCTTGTCAGTGTTAATCATTGGGCATATAAAAAAAAAATACGTGTGTGTATATATATATATATGTATATGTATACAATCTCAATGAAGATTTTCTTTATAGCAATGGGAAGTGCTTGTAAAAGAATACTTCCAAATTTTGGAGAGTGCTCAAACTCAGGCCCTTAAAAGGATCAGTATCTGGAAAAGACAGCAACAGCTTGCAGGGAATGGCGCCCCATTTGATGAGAATCTGATTCCCCTGCAGGAAAGGTAAACAAGTTGAAATTCTTCTGCAAGGCAATTAAAACCATATTAAAGGGGTTTATCGTATAATAATTTTAAGATAAGATAAGAATGCTATCATGATATTATTTCCCTTTTGTAAACATTTCCATTTCATTCTCATTTGTTACTATGGAATTATTTCCACTCCATACTAAGTTTCCATACCTCATTAACTCTATTGTAGAAGAACCTTCAATACCTTGAAACTCATCAGCTGAATTTTTACATATTGAATATGCAACTGTTTCTTCATGCCTGTTTACCTGAAGCCAAGTGCCCCTGAAATATTTCTGCTTTTATAGAAGTTGGCTGCTTCATTAAATGGTTTATATTCCCTTTAAAATAATCACCACTTCTCTCAAATAATCTTATTAGTCCTAATTTTTCACCATTGTTTATTTAATGTTTGTCTACCTGATGGTAATAAAGGAGGATGCTAAAAAGGGGGCACCATAAAGAGGGAAAACTATATATGAACAAAGGGTAAAACTTAATGGATATACTATATGTCTTTTACACTGTAGTGCAGATATATTTTTATTTATTCACCCTGCTCCCTATTTGTTCCTACCAATCAGATAAAGAGACATTCTATACTTATAGTTATGAATTATCAACACTATATGAAGCTGACAGTCATCTATAAACAAATTTAAAAGCTGAGACCCAGCAAATGTTTTCATTGCACTGGAAAATGGAAGACTCGGCTAACCTGTACAAACCAGTTCTTAAAGAAACATTTTATAATATTAAGAGCTATGCTTGGGTGTGTTTGTTATGTCTAGTACCTTGATGTTTCTCTTTACAGAATGGAAAAAATATTTGCAATGTATCAAGATATTGATCGAGCACTGAAGGACTTTAGTTTATTGGGGGAGGAGGTGCCACCAGGGCTTCATGAAAACATGAACTCTTCCCTTCGGACTCTCATTACAAGGTCTGTTATCATTTCTGAACAATATGTCACTTACTTTTGTGTGCATGAGTAGTACCTTCCCATTATCAGTATTAAGTGAGGGGAGAAGTGAGCCTCAGCCAGGGCTGCTCCTGCCATGAGGCACGGTGAGAACCTTGACTCGGGCAGCAGCGAGCGGGCAGTCAATAAGCCACCTCTTGTAACTTTGAGAGCTGAATTTTCAGGGTTTAACCAGGAAATTCAGCTCCGATAGTGCGGAGAGTGCTATTGTGCTCAATGCACTAGCGATGCTGCCCCCCTTCGACCCGCTCCAACACTGATTTTTAAGCACAGAGTGGGAGGGGGCGTCAGCCCTGGAATTGCCCCTGGCATTAGCACTGCTCAGCCATCTGCAAATGTTCTGTTATAAATCACCCCCATTTCTCTGGCCCTCTTCTAATCCACTGAAAAGAAGTTTCATTCATATTTGTCTGCCCTAGTGTGAATGTACATTGTTTTTTAGGGCTATGGCCTTTATCATAAGCCATGAACTACCCAAACCTGGAATAACAACACTGACACTCTTTTTCACGTCAAACACACTAACACACACATAACTAATGAATGAATGCATTGACACGCGAACAATGGAAACAAGTAGCTTCATTTGCTTTTACCCTTTTCTACATCCAAGTGAATTTACATTTTGTGAAGTCAAAAATGTGCTTTCAGAGCACAATATTTGTTTCCAACATGGTAGTGAGTCAATCTCTGCATAGGCATCCATGCTGTGGAAGTTGTTAGGTCAAATGAAAGAAATTAAGCAAATTGCAATGGAATCTTGTACACACACATTGTACACTGTACAGATTTGATCACTATAGCAACTCAGTTCATGTGTTGTTCCAGCATTGCTTTTCGCAGAAACCATGGCAAGATGCTCAGAGAAGAGATATAGATATAGAAATATGTCGATTTGCACTATTTGGAAAGCTCAGTATGTGCATTAATGTCAGTTATTTTGGAAATATGAAGGAATTGCCAATAATTTATGAATTGGAATCAAATATTCTTATCCAGTTCTTGACTTCTGTGCTTGTAATATGATTTGAACAGTCCTATTGTAAGGAATATTTTTGTTACTAATTTAAACAGTATGTTTTATGTTTTTTCCTGTCTGTAGTTCCCTCTTGGTTGACAAGCAGCCCCCACAAGTGCTAAAGACACAGTCAAAGTTCCAAGCCAGTGTAAACTTCTTGCTTGGATCTCGACTACTCAGTGGTACTCCCAAAATGCCTGTAGTGAGGGCAACTATCATAACAGAAAAAAAAGCACAGGAGCTCTATCTGACAGCTGCCAGTGAGACCTGGAAGTGAGTATACAAAGGTGCTTCTTGAGTTGTCCTTTCAAACATTGGATCTATCCAAATGTGGTTTATAGGCTATTTAGATGAGAACAGATATAATTTAACAATTTGCATAGAAATATACTTTAACATCGGCAAGCAGTTGAATTGAATTTTTTTTTACAAGGAAAGATTAACATAGAAATTGAAGGCAGAAATCACCAGTTGGACCCAGTTGGATCTTATGGATTCCCTTAAAGGGGACCCATCATCCAAAAAAATAATTCCAAATCCTATTTTATCACGTTAGTCAAGCAAAATTAACTTTATTTACACTGTATAAATTATTTGAATCTTGTTTCCTATGGTCTGGGAATTCATAATTATAGCAAGCAGGAAGCAGCCATTTTGTGGACACTGTTAATAAGGCAAGTTTTGCATCATCTCAGAATGTTGTTTGTGCACCAGAATGGGGGACCTGATGTCCATCCGAATGCCCTGGTTACACAATTAAACTGTGAAGAGAACAAGGGGAATGTGGGGAGAGCAGTGACATCTAATTACTGAATGGAAAGTGGAAGTAACTGCCTGCCGCCTCTATGCCTTGAGTTTACAACAGCTATGAATGCTTTAATAAAAAATAGAATTTGAAAAGGACTTTTATTATACAGCTTTTTATGTCTGGGTGACAGATCCACTTTAAGTTATCAACAAACTAGGAATGCAGAACCTGGGTCCCAGCTCCAAATAATTGAGAAAGAAAATTAGAGACTGAATGAGGGAAAAATAAGTAGGTTTCAGGATTCAGTATATACTGTATATATTTTTCAGATAATCTCCATGCAGAAAATTGTGAGTCCAAGATAAACATGAGAATGCCTTAATTGCATCCTCGTGCTCACAGAATCCAAAAGGGTATTGACAAATTTGACCACAATCTCTTCATGTAATTGAATACCCTTGAAACATTTGATTAAATGAAGATATATAGCATGATAAAGCACATCAAGATAATGCATTTGAGTCTTTGTATTGAACTCTGCTTTACAACCTCTGCTCTACAGACCTCTGGTTTAGATGATGTTTTTGTGGTGCCACAGTGTCTTGACTAAAAAATAATATCAAAGCGATATGAGGAAGCCATTCAGGAATAAAGGAATCTTAAGGAGAGTTCTACTTCATATTAGGTGCAAGCAGTTTCCAAGGTTAAGATCCGTACAATATAGAAGGCCACAGGGAAAGCCCATTGAATGGTGGAGGAGGCTTAGAAGCCATTTTGATGGGTGATGTATCCTGTATCATGAGCCACTTAAAAATTCACTAGAATTTGAATAAGTAGAATAAAGTAACAGTCCTTACTTTTGCTAAGCATACATTGATTGGTCAAGTGATAAAAATGGGTACATTTGCCCAAAACATCCTACCAATTGCAGCAAAACTAGACATAATGAGTAGGGCCGACCATGTGAAGACTTTGGGCCAGATTCAATTCATTGAGAACATTCGTGAAAATTCATGTACGAGATTCAAATCAAGGAGAAAAAATGTTTCTCCAAATCTGTTTTTTTCCCCGTAGACTTCAATAGAGTTTTCATGTGAAAAAAATGAGATGTTTTCTGAATTGAGTTAAATCTTCAATTGAATCTCGTCTGTGAGTTTTCACATGATAAACCTTTATCTCACTGAATTGAATCCGGCCCATTGTATTCCTCCTTGAGAATACTCAGCTGACCAAAATGCTAAATTACTTACACACCTCTACCCACAGCAGTTTCTAAAAGGTTTACTTTCCTTCTGTTGAAAACTCTGGCACAGATGAGTTTCCTTGGTGCAAGGCTTGACAGAACCCTTGGTAACCAAGTTGCAGGCCACTCTGACAGAGGCACTCAGGAGGTCCTTTCTCCCTTCTACATTTCTGAGGCCCTCTTTGTGTTTAACCCAGCGTAGGCAATGGCTCTGTTTTTTGGTGTTATTAATGATCTTTTTAAACCATTCATATATATAACACTGATTTGCTTCTATAGTTTGACACCATGCTCCATATAAATGACATCCAGTGGGACAAAACAAGAGTTTGCTCTGGTCACAGCAGAACCTCAGAACAATACAAAGAGAGGGGCAACTGGAGTTGTTTTAATTGAAACAGATTCTAGTTATTAATGTCATAAGGAAGATTTTAGAATAAAAACTATAAACATTATTTTAATAATGATACACAAGGGTTATGTATTTCTCTCCAAAATCAATATGACTTAACCAGCATCTCTTTCCTTACACAGCAACAATTGTTTATCCAGCAAACAACACTACAAAAAGCTAATTTTGTTTCATTGCAGCGATGGCGCTGGTGAGATTGAGAATGGAAAATCTATCCTGGAGATTGCGCCAAACTCCAAAACGTGTGGTGCTGTTTTCAAAAATATGGTATGATAAATACAAGGCTCAATTTTGCTAGCCATTTTCTGTGCTTTATGTTACATCCATTGTACCAATATACAAATATATCAAGGAGATTTACCATCTCTAAATTTTGCCAGTATCTGTAACAGAACATATAATAATCCATGACATCACAGATCTCCAGATTCCAATTAAAAATCTTCTTTTTAAATTACTATCCAAGAACAAATATTAATAAAAATAGAATGACTGCTACCCTGGCTAATAATCCCATTCCATACAGTAAAACAATGCCACTTTAATTAGCCTTTCCCTAGCCCTGACTATGCCCCATATTTATTGTTCACCTTTTTGTCTTTATTTTAATTTATTCAATTCCCCCCCTTTTCTTCAATTGTTTATTTATTCTTCCCTTGCCCATGCAAGGGAAGAATCTATTATTATCAGACTCTGCTGCACCTATTCTACATATGATGGAAATAATATATCTGACCTACTATAATACTTGTATATACTGTATTATATGTATTATACTTGTATAGCCCAAATAATGTAGTTTTGCATGGACACATAACAGCAATTGTTGAGACAGTATACTAAGTTAACAAATGTGAAATATAAACATAAGCTGAAATGTTAGTTATACAGTAAGTGCAATAAAGGAAGTGGTAAATATTTGCACAACCACCTAAATAACAACAACTTCCCCATATCAAGAAAGAAAGTAATATTGCAATACATTGTAGCAAAGGTATACATGGGATAAACTCGGAGACAAACACAATGCTAGCGGTTATTTATGGCCTCCGAGTGCAAAAAAAAATGGACCCAATGCACCTGTTTCTTGCACTTTGCACACTGCCTTCCTTCCTTGCAGCATTGATGCAGATTTCAGGTGGATCTAAGTGTCTGAGCTACATTTATTATGGGTTGGGGGCACACTTAGGGGGCATGATCTGCAGAAGACATAAGCATCAGTGAACCCATTACATTTTTTACCAGCACAACAAATCCCCCAGGCAGAAGTGATTCCAAAAGGAGCACTCAGTGCACTCTTCCCATCCTTATTGCTCTTGCACTTCTGTCTGAGGATATCGTAAATGACTAGGTAGATGACTAGATACTAGTACTTGTGTTCTATAAACTTATATGACCCCCAATTACTTCCAAGAGGTATCCTTAGTATATTACTTGTCTAATATTTACTCTGAGGCTAGCCTAGGTACGTAGGAAAATTCAGAACTGCAGATATAGCAGAATACCTATTCTAAAAAAACTAATCCCATGCTGTGTTTTTTTTAACCTGCATTTCATAAGCCTGTTTCCAGTAACTAGATGTAACTGGGCCCCACAGCAAATTCAAGTTAAGGCCCTAACATGTTGCTAAGTTTACCAATTCTGCCAAGATAGATTTAAATTGCTCATTAATTACAGCCTCAATGGCCCCTCTAACCATCTGGGGCCCACCTGAAACCACAGGGTTTGCTTCCTCTGTAGTTACACCCATGCCTGTTTCTGATATGTATTTCTCATTCATCCAGTTGCTGAAGAAGATAAAACGGTGTGAGAGAAAGGGTTCCGAATCAGTAACGGAAGAGAAATGTGCTGTGCTTTTTATAGCTGAATTCAACCCGAGCTCCATAAACACAACTTTCCACATACAAGTATGTGCCCACAATACCTGCTTTCTATTGTTACTGTTTTGCTGGGTGAATATTTCTTGCAGGTCCAGAAGAATGTCTGATCTATGTCTAAAGGACAATGCCATCACACAATGTTACCCTTTTTTAATAATTTTGCTTTCTATACTAGGGGGGAAATGTAGTAAAATTTGCAAAGAGGACAAATTTGCAAATACAAATCTGCATGTCACAATGTAATATTCTTCATAAGGCAGACCTTTAATACCAGTGTTGGACTGGGCCGGCGGGAAACCGGGAAAACCTGGTGGGCCCTGACCCTCTTGGGCCCCCGCCGGCCCAGACCCGGTCCTAGATTGGCCCCCCCGAGCGGAAAAAAAATGTGTGCGTCGCTGTATGCTCACCGTTCGCACATGTGCGCAGTAGGCCTGATGTTCGCGCATGCGCATGGTGGGCCTGTCACCCATGCATGCACGCAGTCTGCCATTCGCAAACACGCACAAGCTTTTGCGCATGCGCACAGGGCCCCCGAGATTCAGAACCCGGTAGGCCCCTGTGCCAGTCCGACCCTGTTTAATAACTGCTTGAAGGTGGAGCAAACATAACTTTTTCATTAAGAAGTTTTATTACATACACTACGCACTATCACAAATTTTAAAATTCACAATCGCTATCCTACTGAGGTGCAAAGTGTTCAAGGCATAATGTTCCATTTTGCAATCATTAATTCACACTGCGAACGAATTGTGAACGAATTTTGCGTTAGCGACTAATATTATATTCCCCCATAGATATGATAGTTTAGTTCATATTAGATGCTCGAGTTGACCATATAAGGGAAGAAATAGGGATAACTGATTACGACAATTTCAGGGCTATGTGATAAAATGGGGACGTTTTCATAAAATAGGGGCGGTATTATCGAAGGACACTTGTTCCACATTTCACCATCAGCAGAAAATGTGTTCCATTACCTTGGATACAGAAACCACTTTCATACACAAAGCACTTTTACCATGTTGGGTATAAACTGCATTTAATGTCTTGAGCTGTGTCACAGAGGCAAAGGGGAGACCTGTAATTACTTAAGCTGGTGTTAATTACGACTCCCTTGCCCTTTGCATGCCCTGGCACTTGTTAAGGGAGAAGAAAAGTGTTATTGACTAGGAAGTGCCAATTTGTTGGGCACTCAGTGAATACAATCACTCTTAGTTTAACATTGCATTGGCCCAGGCTACTGTTTTATCGTATTGCCATCTTTCCTGAAGGCCCAGTGATCCTCTGAGCTGTCTGCAATGTGTGTGCAATATACTTGTATAGAGCCTGTTATCTAGAATCCTTGGGACCTTGGATTTTTTGGATAATGGATTTCCGTAATTAAATGTAAAAAATATGAAAACATGAAATAAATCCAATAGGCTGGTTTTGCTTCCAATGAGGATTAATTATATCTTATTTGGGATCAAGTACAAGGTACTGTTTTATTATTATAGAGAAAAAGGAAATCATTTTGAAAAATTGTAATTACTTGGATAAAATGGAGTCTATGTGGGACAGTCTTCCTGTAATTCAGAGCTTTCTGGATAACGGGTTTCTGGATAACGGATCCCATACTCTACCTGTAGTAAATATTGGAACTTTAAGTTTTATTCTCTCAATAAAACTACTTTTAGCTTTTTTTAACAGGACATATCTAGAATTAAACCATGTGAAAGTGTGCATGGGCCCTCAGTTTCTGAGGGAATTTGATGAACTTTATCAGGAGCGTTCTTGTTATTGCAGTCCAAGGAATACCTTTACTAGGCAAAGTGAGAAAAGGCATAGGCTGAACTCGCCAACATACAGTATGTCTATTTGTCCATATGCTGAAATTCAAGACTCAAAAATAAATACAGGCCTCACAAAATGTATGCACTTCTGCAGAAGGCATGAATATCCCTAGACTGTAATACTTTATTCACTAGGGATGGGGAAATGTCATAAGGATTAATAGATTTTCCAGTCCTCTTGCAAGCAGTGAATGTAATGTGGAATGCGAGGAACAACATGAGGAAACCATATTAGAGCAACTAGTATCACTCTCCAAGGTACACGTGCATTCCAAAAATATCTTTGGTATATTTGTATTACTGACAGCAAACAAATACATGATTAAGATAACATTTTCATGGTTTTAAAGGAGAAATAAAGCTTAACCAAAGAAGTAGGCTAGAAATGTTGTATATTATGGGGCACATTTACTTTGCTCGAGTGAAGGAATATAATAAAAAAAACTTTGAATTTCGAATGTTTTTTTTGCTACTTCGACCATCGACTACGACTTCGAATCAAACGATTCGAACTAAAAATCGTTTGAATATTCGACCATTCAATAGTCGAAGTACTGTCTCTTTAAAAAAAACTTCGACCCCCTACTTCGCCACCTAAAACCTACTGAGGTGCAATGTGCAAAGGTGCAACTAGGCCTTAAGGAAGGTCCCCATAGGCTTTCCTATGTTTTTTTGGTCGTAGAAACATCGTTCGATCGATGGATTAATATGCCCGTGAACTCCAATGCCCTAAATCTGCAACAAGGGGTAAGTAAAAAGTTAGGGGCATTTGCCTGGGGTAGCAGCTAGGCTGGGGGGAGGAGGGAGGGCAGTCTATGTAGAGTAGGGTTTTTTTTAATAAGGGGTTTACCTCTCCTTTAAAAGATATTGGATGATGCTTTTCTAGGATTATAATGACACCAAATCTATTCTTACTCTATGTTTATTGCTTTTTTGCCAGTTCTATTCAACTTGTGAATACAAAGTACTGCAACTAATTGGCATTTCAAAGAGGCTTATTTATTAAAGGTGGGATTTAGTGGTTTTAGAGGTTTTTGAAACCACAACTACACTCACAAAATCTAAAACCACGATTGCCATTGAATTTGTTAAAAATTGGGATTATAAAAAGTATGAACGAAAAAAAAACGTCTTGAAGATCTGAAAAAAATCAGAAAACCTCTAAAAATGTGAGTTTTTCAGACAATTCTTAGTGAAAAAAATAAAAAACCGCTAACATTTTGATTGGTTTAAAAATGATCCAATAGCATTAGTGCTGCTCCCATTGACTTCTACAGTACCTTGACAAGTTTTAGTTGGCGAAGTTGATAAAAGACTTTCATGTTGTTTTCACTTGATAAATATAGAATTTTTACAGCTTTCTAGAAATATAGGGGAAAAAATTCTGAAAAAAAAAATAGTTTGTTAGTAAATGGGCCCCTTTGAGTCGATGTAACCCAGAGTAATTTATTATATTTTAATTTCATTGAGTCGATGTAACCCAGAGTAATTTATTATATTTTAATTTCATATGGTTTGTATTCATATGGTCTTGTTAATCCTAGCTTGCAAGGCCACTCTCTTCTCCAATTTTGCCCATTCTGTAGAAATGAATTCTTTAATTTCATTTAACAAAGGAAAATATGATTTCTTCTTAGTTAATGAAGGTAAATCCTCATTGTCCTTCAAGCTGAGAGCTGACTTTAATGACTTAATCAGTGGATTTACAAGTTTTGTATCAAAGGACATATTCAGAGATTTGTCATCTGAAGCACTGTGCTCCTCTGAAATGTCGCTGTATTCCAAACTAAGTTGCTCATCCTATTTTTATTCTGGGAATTGGGCTCAGAGGGAGACTCCTCTTGGTTAGAGGATCGCCTGTAAGCCAATAATACTCTTAAGCATTCTCTTCCATTTTTAAAATATTTCTCCACTAAAGCAAAAAATTAAAATCAAAATAAAAAATATAGCCTTACCTATACACCGATGATGTGAACAGCCTTCAGTGGGCAGATCTGACATGATGGGGCAGTTGGGGCAAAGCAAAAATGAAATGTTGAGCACAGGCGCTTCTTCCACGTTGATTGCAGGCTGTTTAAAAAATCCATATAGTCCTACCATATAGTCCTACTACTATGATGTAACTTTCTGATTGCACATCTTCCCACAACAAAAATGGCTGCTAGTAACTTGTTCCATAGAGAAACATAGAAATGCCCAAATCCAATTTGGCCACTGCCCTGATCTGCCCACAAACTGCAGTGTAAGCTGACAACCCCGGTTTGCTAAAGGGATCCCACGATTAGGAAAGCCCTTGGAGAGGCTCCTTACATGGGGCTTCGCTTCAAGAGGGGGTAACTTGAACGGATGGACCAACAATGGTCCAGGTAAGGCTAAAAGAAAAATCATTCCACAGGATCCTACTACCCTGGCCAGCACAAGAAAAAAAAAAAAGAAACCATTGGTAAAAATCCAAGGCTGGGAAAGAATGATCAGCTCATATTCTGGTTTAATGCTGAAAAAAGAGGTATGCTGTACTACCCCTTTAAAACTGTAGTTAGTAGTTTTATTTGTCATTTTGGGGATCTTCTGACAGAAGTTGGGAAAAGGGGAACCTACAACAAACAGTTGATATCTACTCCTTATTAAATGATAAATAAGGAAATTGTGGTCAGCATTAGATCTATTTTTATATAAAGCAGTACTGCAATGATACTTTGACCTACATTTGCATAAACATCTTCTGTCCTTTTCGCACAGTGCTGTCCAACTTCTGTGGTACCGAGGGCCAATATTTTACTGGCCTATATGGTGGAGGGCCGCTAATGGAAGTCTGTGTTGGTCACTCCCCTTTTAAACCACACCCACTGAAACCACACCCATGTTACCACAAGAACACAAGAAGATCATATCCACATTAACGGTGGTAGCACACCAAAAAACCAAATGGTTGGTGCTCACTGCAGGGAAATCCCTCATCACTCATATGTGAAAAATTGAAGTCATGTTAAAATATACCCCTGAGTAACCAGAGAATGGCACACACAAGCAGTACTGGGCAAGCAGAGAATGGCACACACAAGCAGCACTGGGCAAGCAGAGAATGGCACAAACAAGCAGCACTGGGCAAGCAGAGAATGGCACACACACAGGGAGGGAAGGCAGAACAGAGCAGGAGACAAGGAAAGCTATCATTCTAATATGTACTACATACAGTGACACAGTGCTGGTGCCCCATTAGCATTTTGAATAAAGTGTGAACAGGTGTGAACAATACAGGGGATTACAGTCTGAATTTGAGGATTAAACAATGCAGGGCCAGTTTATCTCTGTAGTGATACCTTTTAAAATTTACATATGGTAAACAGACACAGCATGCGGCCCGCGGGCCGCCAGTTGGACAGTCCTGTTTTAGCATATTAAACAAACCTGACATAAAATGCACTCAATATTACAAGGAAGCGATTTAGTAGAAGGAGATCTGTCTGTTGGTATGTGATGAATTGAATAAAAAGGGATCTGACTTGTGTCAGTATATTGGGAATTAAATTATAAGAAGAGAAAGAAAAGTATCCCTTATTTACCAATCGAAATTAATTTACTAACACAGTTTCTATAAAACACTGGATGCTTGTACTTTCTATTAAATAATCGAAATTAAATTTCTTATAATAAAGTGCTGGTGTAATGATATTGTGGTTTAATTAATCTCTTTATTAGCACCTAAAAAGCATGAGTGCCAAGAAATATAAAGTGACTTGTTGCTTAATCAATCCATAAAGATTTTTCCGAATTAATTAAAAATTACAAGGAAGCTGAATACCAATTTATTCTGTATTTGAGTAGAAACAAGAAGCTTCATTGTTAGGAATGAGCACATTACCGCTTGATCCAGATTGGCGGCAAATTCTGCAGTTTTGTATGTTTTAAAGTATTCCCCATTATAGTTTTGGCGTGTTTTGTGTCTGAAAAACATGTTAAAAACTGCCTGTTGACTTCAATGCATTTGGCATGAGGAAAAAAACGCAGTGAAAAAAAATACCTGCTGATTAAACAAAAATGCTAACTGACCATAATGCATTAGGCATGAGAAAAAAGCAGCAAAGCAACAGCCATTGACTCCAATGCGTTTCATTAATTTTTCTATATTTTCACAAATTTTTCAACAAAGTGGCAGGGCAGTTTCACTCATCGCTACATTCATGGACTCCAGCACACACAAAATCGAACAAAATATCTGACTTTGGCACAAATCTTATTTCTGGTGATTTCAAACAAGTGAGCTCTAATACAAAAATGAGTCTCCCCAAATGGCTCCTTTGGACCTATCTGACACCCAACTCAGAGAATAAAGAGAGAGACAGATGCTAAAACAGGGAGGCAAAGATGAAATAGTTTTTGTAAGAAATGGGACAGAATTCATAATCAATTGATTACAAAATGTCTTATTTTATTATGATGAAGCTTATATTACATTTTCACTTTCACAATAGTTCCCCTTTAAGTTATTGCAATGACTAAGACCCTGGGCGACTAATGTTTTAATTCTCCTTTGCAGGCCTTATCCCTACCTGTCGTGGTTATTGTTCATGGGAATCAGGACAACAATGCTAAAGCCACTGTTATGTGGGACAATGCTTTCTCAGAGGTGGTGAGTAAATATAACTTTCAAAAATGAGAGCTTTTATTACAAATGTTAATGTTTAATGTTTAATGAAATTTCCATTTCTTTCTACTGCCATTTGAAAGCAGGGTGATATTGATGATCGAAAAAGTTAA
Source organism: Xenopus laevis (assembly GCF_017654675.1). NCBI lineage: Eukaryota > Metazoa > Chordata > Amphibia > Anura > Pipidae > Xenopus > Xenopus laevis. The sequence goes on along the minus strand of NC_054374.1, from coordinate 130,853,502 downwards.
CTTTAAGTTTCATTTTAAGACACTTAAAGGAACAGTAACACCAAAAAATTAAAGTGTATTAAAGTAATTCAAATATAATGTATATTTGCCCTGCAATGTTAAAACTGGTGTGTTTGCTTCAGAAACACTACTGTAGTTTATATAAACAAGCTGCTGTGTAGCCATGAAGGCAGCCATTCAAGGCTCAGGTTACATAGTAGATAACAAATGCACTCTGCAGAATACAATTGTATGTTGTCTGCTAAGAAACTTGTGCCCTTTTTTTCTTTTTCCGGCTTAAATGGCTGCCCCCCCCCCCTGGCAGCCTAATCATATAAACTATTGTAGTCATTCTAAAGCAAACAAATACGTTTTACCAAGCAGGGCAACTGTACATTATATTTTAATTGATTTAAAACACCTTTATTTTTTTGTGTTACTGTTCCTTCCTTTAAAGCCTCTTTTCTGCTTATTTCCTGAGTAGGAGTCCTACCTGCTTTCTTCCATTGATGTAAATATAGCTTATTTACACCAAAAAGAAATGATCTGAAAATACTTTGTTGTGTAATTATATTCCTTGCAAGAACCAAACATGGAGTTGCTTCAGTATCCCAGTTTCCCCTCTTGCCCTGTTTGGGATTAAAACAAAAGAGGAAAAGTATATTCAGCACAAGCCCTGTTCATGGGTCTGTTGTCAAAAAAGGGGTTATCCTGTTCCTTTAACTGGGTTTTGTGCTTCACCAACAAATAGCATAGCCAATGAACAGTAAAAAAATTAATTAAACCCCAGCATTAAAAAACAGCAACTGACCTTTAAATTGGGCTTTTTAAAGGGATTTGACCCAAAACATTCTGTGCAACCACAACCCCCTTCAAAGGTAATTTACAGTTACAGGATTTACTGTGGGAGTTTCCTTCGTTCTTCACTATTCATTGACTATGCTACTTGGTAGCCAATAAAGCAGAATGATTATGGGATAGTGTATTGCTATAATCCACTCAGCTGTGGCTGGATTATGTTACATTAGGGGATAAAGTTGATCTACCTATACTAGATATACCATGACCTGGATGAATGAAACTCTTCATAGTCATACTGATAGGAGAAACATTAATACACGGGGTGTCAAGTTCCCATCTATATTACTCTGTAGAGTAGAGTTTCTACCATCTGTCCTCAAACCACTCCAACAAATTACATATTCATACAAAGAGAATCGAATGTGTATGTTAATAGTCTTGCTACTAACACCTATGTTACTGTTTGATATACAGGCAGTTCCCGGGTTACATACGAGATGGGGTCAGTACATTGGTTCTTAAGTTGAATTTGTATGTAATTTTAAACATCTAAATTTACTTATTAAATGGAGCTTAGACAGATGTCCGTCTTAACATAGTATTTAATTTTACTTTTCTGTGCTCTACAGTAGACCACAAACATCAGAGGGGATTGGGGCAGGTGGTTTATAAAATCTAAATCCTAATAAAAGTCAAACAAACCAAAGTATGTTACTGTAATAAATGCATTTGTAAAGCCAATAAGTCTAATATCTCACCAGTAATACATGGGGTCTGGGTGCTCATGCCCCACACCTACAGCTCGAGGAAGAGGTATCCAACCAAAAGAGAAAACGTCAGGCACTCGCATTTTAGGGCAAAAAGTAGATCAATACATTAGCCTAAGTATTGATCTACTTTTTGCCCTAAAATAAAGTCTTCAGTTTTTTTATAAGCCTGTTTTGTGGGATCTGTGAGTGCCTGCCATTTCTCTTTTGGATGTTACTGTAATAGCCCCCGTTTGTAAGTGTGAGTTGTATGTAAGTCGGGTGTATGTACCTCAAGGACTCCCTGTATTAATACTTATTATAATGTATAAAGCACAAAGAATACATTAAGTAGGTTTATGAGCGTAGAACAGTCTAATGACTGCAGATTTTGAATGTACCCCTTTCTCACAACAGATCTGTAGCACAGAAGAAAGAACTATTACTTTACTTATTAGTTCATGACCAGTGGGTAGACTTCTATGGAGCTAACCTATACTGAAACAGTTCCACAATGACATTCAAAAAAATTCTGATAATCTCTGGCTAATGAGAATCTATCTGGCCATTTAAAAGGTCAGTAGTCTGCTCTTATCAATCTTTAAGTTTTTTCATGTCTTAGGATCGTCGTCCCTTCTTTGTAGAGGAAAAGGTGCCCTGGTCTAAGATGTGCCAGACCCTTAATATGAAGTTTATGTCTGAAGTGGGGACAAGGCAAGAGCTGCAAGCAGACCACTTTGTGTTTCTTGCCCAAAAGATCTTCAATGACAACAGCTTAAATGATGACCAAGACCGCATTGTTTCATGGTCTCAGTTTAATAAGGTAACGAGTCTCTGATGATCCATGTTTTATTCTAGTATGTGAGAGTACCATGGTGCTTGAATAGTGATGCTTCTTTTAACATGTATAGTATACACCACTAAACAATATTGTGTGCAGTTCAACTAGAGGGTTTGTTCTTCACTAAGTTGTTGGGGTTTTATACAAACACTTGACTCTTGGAGAATTTTCAAAGTTTTCACCAGTTTTTTTTTCTCTTTTCAAGGAACCTATTCGGGAAAGGAACTTTACATTTTGGCAGTGGTTTGATGGTGTTGTGGATCTCACCAAAAAGTGTTTGAAAGATTATTGGTCTGACAGGTGAGATAATATAAAAAGTATATCCTATTTTGTAAATGGCTATACTTGGGCAATGCTCTGGCTTTGGGGAATCTAATAAAAGCCAGTATCGGTAGACAGTAGCGATGGCAAAATTAGAGCTACCATATCATGCTATTCTAGATATTCAACTGGACTGCTGACTTTTCTTTTATGCTTCAGGTTGATTATGGGCTTTATCAGCAAACAGTATGTTCACAATATACTAAGTACTCAGCCTGATGGAACCTTCCTCCTGCGTTTCAGCGATTCAGAGATTGGTGGCATCACCATAGCACATATTTTGAGGAGAGAAGATGGTGAGTTTTCCTAAAAACAAGGAATTCTACAGTCCCACAAATACAATATTACAAACCAAAATATCCCCAGTGGTTAATTTTGTGTCATGTATTCTTTTCTGTTGTGAAAATTATAATACCTGGATAAGGTATTATTACAGAAAAATCCTAGAAGATCAAGTCAGAGCTTTATTTCAGGGGTACATGCTAGTGCATTTGTCTCTGGTGCTCTATGTGGGACTACCAGAGTAGTAATTGTGTGGTGGCAGTGTGCATAGATGTTCAATGAATGGCAATGGGAGAGTATATTCATGGAAAAGAGATGTTAGCAGTGATACATTTTATCACTGACTCTGCAGTTTCAACCAACCTCCTTCAGCAGTCACCAGATGCAGGAAGTTGTTGCTCAACGACAGTAGAAAAGTATTGTATTGTACAACTAATGGGAGCCACACAGGCTATTATTCCTTGGGCACCGTGTGAACACACAGAGAGAATTAAGTATAACATAAGGATCAGCCAGCTACTTGTGTACAAACATTAATGTTCGTTTATTGTTTGTAATAAAGACCCTCCCTGCAATGAACAGGCTACTTGCTCAATCCCCAAAATATGGCATAGGGATTATAATGTACTATCTGTGAAGTGTACAAGTGGTTAGTATTATATGCAATTCTTTACATAACTATATTTATTTTGCTCTTTTCAAGGCTCTGCACAGATCCAGAATATCCAACCGTTTACTGCTAAAGATCTGAATATCCTTTCTCTTGGTGACCGTGTTAGAGATCTGAAACAGCTAAAATATTTGTACAGTAACAAATGCAAAGATGACGTCTTTGGAAGACACTACTCAAGTTTGTATCCATTTATTGTGTGTGTCTAGTTAGTGGGACCTAGTGATAAAACTTCTACTTGTTGCATTTTGTTTGCATGCTTAGCATTGATCTGCTATATTTGTGTATCATACTGCTTTACTGCCAAGATTTTTTTACTTTATTACTACAGAGAAAAGCAAATCATTTAAAAAATATGAATTATTTTATTATAATGGAGTCTATAGGAGAAGATCCTCCTGTTATTTGGATATTTCTGGGTAATGGGCTTTTCCTATCCCTATCCTTATTTTATTAGAAACCTAACAGTAATTACCCATAGTCTGAAAGAGAGTTTGGGTAGAGAATGTAGTAATCCCCCTCTTGTGTAATGTAACGAAGCCTGTTTAAACAGCAGTGACCTCTGAGTCTGAAGCTTATTGTAACAACTAATGGAAGATTATGGAGGCTGCTCTGTATAACCTGACAATATTGTGTAGTCACTGATGTTAAGAAGTTAACAGTGGTAAAAAAAACATCGAACATCATCCAACATAAGTAAAGAATTCCTTTCATCTATTAAAGAATGCAAAGAATGTTTTTGGAGCACAAGAATAATATAAGTGTACCTGATCTAGCCAAAAATACTATAGATATACAAATGAAATAAATTGCCCCTCATTTCCTACAATTGTGCTTTATTTGTAATTCCTTCCGTACAAGTGCATACATTTTCATTCCTTAGAAGTGCATACATTTTCATTCCGTACAAGTGCATACATTTTCATTCCATAGAAGTGCATACATTTTCATTCCGTACAAGTGCATACATTTTCATTCCTTAGAAGTGCATACATTTTCATTCCGTACAAGTGCATACATTTTCATTCCGTACAAGTGCATACATTTTCATTCCTTAGAAGTGCATACATTTTCATTCCGTACAAGTGCATACATTTTCATTCTGTACAAGTGCATACATTTTCATTCCGTACAAGTGCATACATTTTCATTCCTTAGAAGTGCATACATTTTCATTCTGTACAAGTGCATACATTTTCATTCTGTACAAGTGCATACATTTTCATTCTGTACAAGTGCATACATTTTCATTCTGTACAAGTGCATACATTTTCATTCTGTACAAGTGCATACATTTTCATTCTGTACAAGTGCATACATTTTCATGACCTGTAGCCTTCCCCCAAACTGGCTAAGACTCACTCACTCACCATCCATTTATTTTGTTAGAATCTTTTGGCCACGACTTTATTGCACCAAACATAATTTAACAATAGATAACACATATATCAATAACAATTTATATTAACAGCATTGTAAACATACAAATAGGAACAGTGATGTACCATTAACTTATAATCCTCTTCAAGGCCCCTGGCAATGGACCCAATTAGGTACAAGCAATCCTACCAGCCACCAGCCGCTTGTGCCCTCCAGCATGATAGGTGTATGCTACCACCAATACAACATACCCTCCCAGAGACCAACGCTCTTAGAGAGGAACACCACCAACCAAGTTCCATTAACCAACTTGGGACTTGGTAAAAAACTCCAGCTTCTCAATTAACTCTCCCCATTGCCAGGGACCCACCACCCAGCTGTGACAACGAGCTATCTCCTCTCATCGCATCCTAATTAGTCAGCCCAATACTTACCATTCCCCCTCAACTTAACCTGTGCCGCACTACCCCAGGCCACAATTGTGACAACTAGCACAAAAGGTTAATACAAGGGAGGGAGGATGGGACTCCTTTTTTTCTTACTAAAATTGATGCCCTACTTATTGGTTAGTCCTATAAATCCCCTTAAATACTCCACCTCCCCAACTATGTCACTAAACCCACTACTAATCCCCTGCCAGGCAGTTTTGTCCCGTCCCTGTCATTTACCCTTTTTCCACCATGCACTGTCCCGGGTTTCACTTTCTGTACATGCATACATTTTCATTCTATACAAGTGCATACATTTTCATTAGCAAGAGGGTCTAGTGAAAAAAACTTGATCATAAAGGGGCAAAACCACAATACCAAGCCATGGTAAACCCCATATTGTGGCACTTACTTGTGATCATGTTTTTCATAAACTGGCACTTCCATGCGTAGATGCATAATCTTAGGAAAAGTATCCAAAGGGTCTCACACTTGCTGTGAGGTCTGCTACTCTATAGCTAACAAGAACACCCTCACACTTCCCCAGTCTCTCAAGTCGGCGCGGGGCGGGGAGTGGGCAAGTTTGGTTAGGAGTGGGCGGAGTTGGGCAGGAAATAGACAGAGGCAGGGCAGGAAGTGGGTAGGCGGATGAGGATCGGAGTGCACCGGACCCCTCTGAAGATTTTTTTGCAGGGGGGCCCAGCACACTCTAGTTACGCCACTGGAGATCACCATTTAAGGGACAAGTTGCCATGGGAGGTTAGAACACCACATAGAAGATTGGCCTGTTTTCCAACTCCTGTCAGATTAAATTAAGCATTATATCCGCCTGATGTTAGTCCATAGCTACAGCACAGTACGTTGATATCTGTTTTAGAAACCTCAGCTCTGATGCATTAACCTCCTTTTTATTTATTTAGAAAACACTTCAAAAACACCAGACGGATACACCCCAACATTGATAACGTTAAAGGTTGCCAGCGGGTGGGTATACACTAATGTCAGAATATGTATCACATATGAATAATGTTTTTATTTACCCAAATGCTAAATCCGCTACAATTATGATTGTTCAACAAACGTATACATTTGTACAACCCAAACCTAAACCTTAATTTAAATATAAATCATATTTCTCATGTGTCGTCTGTGAATAAACATGATTACCATCAGCTGACAAGTGTTTTACCTACATGCAATGATGCGCTTACTGAAATGAAATGTATAGAGTTATTGTACATTGCCTGAAGGAAAAGGAACTGTACGCCCTCAGGTGGTGACAAAATAAGAAACCTTCCCAAAAAGTTTAACTTCCTCTCGTATTATACAGAAAATGTGTTCATGTTGAAAAAAAAGAAAACTAATGAAAATGCATAATGTCTGGGAGATGATCATTGACAAAAGGAGCTTCTAAATTGGCAGGGCAACAAGTATTTATTATTTATTAAAACAATATATTTCTGCTACACAAACTGAAAGTACACTCAACTGTTCTTTAGAAGCTGAATGTCTTTCTTTATTTACAGGGAGACAACCAACCCAACTAACCCGACAATCAGTAACGAACTAATATGGGCGGGTAATGGAGTTGGAGCACCATCTCTGCCACCACCGCCAAGATGCGTACAGTAAGGCACAGGAAGAAACTCTTAATCAAGCTCCTATGTTTATTTCAAAAATAAGTTATTTATTTGCAATGTCAAATTGTATCATTTACTTCTGCTGTTCTAAATTATTTGTCATTCATTTCATAGCTTTAGGCCTTTAGAACTATCAAAATGTGAGATTAGAGCTCACCACAGAAGAACTACCCATGTTCTATGTACAATATGGGATTTTTAGAATCGTATTGATCAATGGAGTTCACCATTTGATGTGCTTTTAAAAATCCTATATAATGAAGAGAAATTGCATGAGTTTTATTGCGGTGAGTTTTAAAGTCACATAATAATAAATCTTCCCCGTATATAAATATATGCTGGAGTTTTATTTAAAGGGGACCTGTCACCCAAAAAAAACTTATTCAGAATCCTATTTTATCACATTAGTCAAGCAAAATGAACTTTAATTACACAATATAAATTATTTGAATCTTGTTTCCTTGAGTCTGGGATTTCAAGCCTTGCTTCATGTCAGAATCTTGTTTGTGCACCAGAATGGGGCACCCCCAATGTCCATCCCCATGCACTGGCTACACAATTAAATGGTAAAGAGAACAGGGGAATATGTGGAGAGTAGTGATGTGGGGGCCGACCCGATACCCGCGGGACCCGCAGGTTTACCCGCAGTGCCACCTTCAAATGCCGGCATCTGACTTCCGGGTTCTGGTTTTATAGTCTTGCCTCTGCTTGCCCTGCCCCTTTTGTGACGTCATTGTGACCTCATCGGCGGGCGGGTCGGCGTGGGTCTATAAAAGGACCCCCCGGAAGCAGGCAGGTGCGGTTCATAGCAGGGAGGGTCAGGGAAACCCTGACCCGAACATCACTAGTGGAGAACAGTGACATCTAGGAAGTGCTGAATGGAAAGTGAAAGTAATTGTCTCCCCCGCCTCTATGCCCAGGGCATAGAGGAGTGGCAGACAATTTTTGATTGACAGCTGATGTTTTTAAATGAGCAGCAATGAATGCTTTAATAAAAAATAGAAATTGGATTTCATGTTTAATTTGAAGAGTCTTCAAAATAAATCTGCATTTATGATTACGTATCTGTTGATACGAAACGCGTTAGGACGCATATCTTTTAACTACATGGAATAAAGTTACATTTTTAACCTCCACGGCCATGGTTGCAGGAGTGCGTGCAGATTTATTTTGAAGACAGAGTTTGCCTAAGCTACGGGTTCGGGGCACGGCACCCGGACCATTCGGCTAACTTGGTGAGTGTAAAGCTCTTTGGCTGTTTTCTATCATTTAACGATTGGAGTGAAGGGCCTGGGGTCTGGACACCCAGGCCAGATTTTTCTGCTTGGTAAGGATTGCCTAGCGGTCTACATCAACGTAGAAATTTGAGCAACTTGAGCATTACATGCATATATATATATATACACAAAAATAAGGGATTTGACCCGCAAAGTTTATAAGTGATTTGCTCTATTGCTCTATTGATATATTATAATTAGTCCAAAGGAGATTGGAGCCGGCATCTTCTCTTTTTTGTTTAATTTGAAGAGGACTTTTATTATACTTTTGTTATGATTATAGGGTTTCTGGATACGAGATACATTAACTGCATTCCAGAACAATTGCTGGAGTTTTAAGCAAATACATTCATTGTGTTCTGTAGCAGCTTCTGATATTTATTGTTTGAATTTTTATATGCATTTGTCTATAGGTCACCATTCTTTCATCAGCCAGTTGAAGGCCATGTTATTCCACAAGACTTTTCGTTAACATCAACAGCACCCATGAATATTAACCAGTAAGTTAACCATGATCTCTTAATTCTCATTTATTAAAATGGATCTCCATCCAAAAAACTGTTTTTTCAGCTTAAGAAATGCTTGGGCAATGTGGCATCAGGCCAGCGGACACCTAAAAAAACCCCGGTTGGCCCCGATCCTCGTGGCAGGACTGGGATTCAAAATAGGCCCTGGCATTCTTAGTACACAGAGGCCCAAAAAGCACCTACTTAAAGGAAAACTATACCCCCAAAATGAACACTTAAGCAACAGATAGTTCATATCATATTAAGTGGCATATTAAAGAATCTTACCAAACTGGAATATATATTTAAGTAAATATTGCCCTTTTACATATCTTGCCTTGAGCCACCATTTCGTGATGGTCTGTGTGCTGCCTCAGAGATCACCTGACCAGAAATACTTCAACTGTAACAGGAAGAAGTGTGGAAGCAAAAGACACAACTCTGTCTGTTAATTGGCTCATGTGACCTAACATGTATGGTTTGTTGGTATGTTTGTGAGTACAGTGAATCCTACGATCCCAGGGGGCGGCCCTTATTTTTTAAAATGGCAATTTTCTATTTATGATTACCCAATGGCACATACTACTAGAAAAGTATATTATTATGAAAATGATTTATTTACATGAAGCAGGGTTTTACATATGAGCTGTTTTATGCAATATCTTTTTATAGAGACCTACATTGTTTGGGGGGTATAGTTTTCCTTCAACAGTCACTTTCTATAGCATCTTACTGCAGCCCCTTTGACATTTGCCAGAACCCCACGAGGCAGGCCAGTCCGGACTCGCTCCCTGCATGACGAAAAAAACATTGGCGCCAGGGCCCCCCCATAAAAGTTTAAAATAAAAGCATTGGTGGCCATGCCCCCCTCTTACAAGTTAAAAAGAAACAATGGTGGTCAGGGGCCCCATATAATATTTTTAAAAAAATTTTGATGGCCAGGGGCCTATGCAGTATTAAAATAACGCATTGGTGGCCAGGGGTTTAATACAATTTAAAAAAACACGTGTTCAATGGAACTTACCTTAGGCTCCTTTTGTGGCTTTGGGTCTTTAGCTTTGGCTTCTTTTGTGGCTTCAGGTCTTTTTGTGTCTCTGGGGCTTCAGCTTCGGCTCCTTATGTGGCTTCAGGTTTTTTCACGTCTTCAGGGCTTCAGCTTCGGGCTCCTTTTGGCGACTTCAGCTTTGGCTCCTTTTGCAACTTCAGCTTTGGCTCCTTTCGTGGCTTCAAGTCTTTTTGCGGCTTAGAGACTTCAGCTCTTCGGGACTTTGGCGTTTGGAGACTTCGGCTCTTCTGCTGTTTGGCCCTGTCAATGGGGGGCCCGGCTAATTCGAAAAGTGCAGCCAGCACAGCCGGGCTTTTTAGAGCTTAATTCTCATATGCAGCTTAGTGAAGAAAAAAGGGAAGTTGTGGCAAACAGAAAAAGACAGGAACCAAAAACCCATGAAATTATAGAAAAACTTCTATTTCTAAAACTACTTGACATAAATAAAATATGGTGACTATGCAAAAGCGTGACTAGATTAACTCTCCAGCTGGCAATACACTATCACTCTCAACACTGCCAACAGATTTCTGCTACTGACATTTTCTAGCAACAACAGATAAGAAGCCACAACGTTTTGGTCAACTGCCCTACTATGGCCTTGCCAGGAAAGCAGATACAATGACTGCTACATGTTATTAAATAGCATTTCAAGACAAGCAAAAAACAATAGATAATGTCAGTTAATAAAAGAGTGGAAAAGCTATGCAGTCAGCTATTTTTATAGACATATATAACGTTAAATATGAAAGATAAGGGCAGGCTTCACAGTTCTTGCTTTGATATTTTAGGCTGCCTTATCCTGAGGGGTGTGATCCAGGATTGTCATGGACTGGACAGACCTTCATTTCTCCAGGGCAAATCATGCCACAACAAACCTTTTCCCAGCGAGAACATTTTCACAATATACCGGTAAACACAAACGAGTAAGTAAAATCATCACTTCATTTGTTTCCTTTGCAGGGGGCTAGGCCAGGGCCATTTTAAGACCTTTGTAGGTCCTGGACACAGAACCAATGTTAGGCACCCATTGTTCATTTTTTTGAAATGATGGCCTTTTTTTGTCACACCCCTAAATACAGCGCCCATTTTACTACAACCCAAAGTTACTAGTTTAATTACTATATAAAGTGGATAATGTGCATATTAACCTCAGACCTGCTGATATAATCGATATAATAATCCTAGATGTGCCAGTATAAATACTACAGAAAATAAATAGTCTACACAATTACCCCAGACGTACATAGTTACAAAGTTAAGTTGGGTTCAAAAAAGACCAAAGTCTATCAAGTTCAACCCCTCCAAATGAAACCCAATGTCCATACATACACTGACCCCTCCATACACTCACATAAACTATATATACCAATAGCTATACTAATTGTAAATTTTAGTATCACAATAGCCTTGGATATTATGCTTGTCCAAGAAATCATCACATCATACGGCAGTGCATTCCACAACCTCACTGTCCTGACTGTGAAGAACCACCAATGCTGCTTCAAATCAAAGTTCTTTTCTTCTAGTCTAAAGGGGTGGCCTCTGGTACGGTGATCCTCTTTATGGGTAAAAAAGTCCCCTGCTATTTGTCTATAATATCCTCTAATGTACCTGTAAAGTGTAATCATGTCCCCTCGCAAGCGCCTTTTTTCCAGAGAAAACAACCCCAACCTTGACAGTCTACCCTCATAATTTAAGTCTTCCGTCCCTCTAACCAATTTAGTTGCACTTAGTCTCTGCACTCTCTCCAGCTCATTTATATCCCTCTTAAGGACCAAAACTGCACTGCATACTCCAGATGAGGCTTTACCAGGGACCTATAAAGAGGCATAATTATGTTTTCATCCCTTGAGTTAATGCCCTTTTTTATGCAAGAGAGAACTTTATTTGCTTTAGTAGCCACAGAATGACACTGCCCAGAATTAGACAACTTGTTATCTACAAAAACTCCAAGATCCTTCTCAGTTAAAGCGATACTGACACGTTCCTATAAAAATCATAGGAACATGTCAGTATCAAGGAGTTGCTGCTCCCAGAATAGTTACCCTCAAAAGCCCTCCTCAAAGCCGCCCCTTCCATAGGCTAAAAAAAAAATCCTATGATTTTTATAGGAAACTCCCAACATACTGGCATTTAGGGGGTTATTTACTAAAATCCGAAAATTCATTATTTTCTTAAAACCCCTTTGACCAAACTCCCATCCGTATTTTTACCATATTTAATAAATTAACTTACAAAAATATGCTGTGGGAAAGTTGTGAATAAATCTGAATCATACAATTTGTTGTGATCATACTGGATTATCGCCCGAAAACCACAAATGTATTGGATTATTGTACGAGACCCAGCACAGATCATGATATCTTCCAGTTGTAAACAGGACAATTTCCATTGACTTCTACATGACTAGGGATGTCGCGGACTGTTCGCCGGCGAACTTGTTCGCGCGAACATCGGCTGTTCGCGTCCGCCGCAAGTTCGCGAACGTCGCGCGACGTTCGCCATTTTGGGTTCGCCTTACCTGGCGCTTTTTTTTGACCTCTCACCCCAGACCAGCAGATACATGGCAGCCAATCAGGAAGCTCTCCCTCCTGGACCACCCCCACACCCCCTGGACCACTCCCCTTCCATATATAAACTGAAGCCCTGCAGCGTTTTTTCATTCTGCCTGTGTGTGCTTGGAAGAGCTAGTGTAGGGAGAGAGCTGCTAGTGATTTCACTGATTTGAGGGACAGTTGATAGTAAGTTTGCTGGCTAGTAATCTACTTGATACTGCTCTGTATTGGAGGGACAGAAGTCTGCAGGGATTTGAGGGACATTTTAGGGTAGCTTTGCTGGCTAGTAATCTACCTTCTACTGCAGTGCTCTGTATGTAGCTGCCTGCTGTGGGCACTGATCTCTTCTGATCTCATCTGCTGACTGCTGTAATAACCCTTGTAAGGACTGCTTTTATTTTCTTTTTTGTTGTTTTACTTTGCTACTTTAACAGCCAAGTGCTATTAGTCTAGCAGTGTTGGGGAGTGGGACTGGTGTGCTACTGTGCTGCTCCTAGTAGTTCAGCAGCACCAACCCGAGAATATTTTTTTTTTTAATATACATATAATTTTTTTTTTTATTTTACTTATCTTACTGTTCTTTAAGGTGTCCAGTGCTGTTTGCTGTTCTTCATAGTAGTGCACCAATAGTAGTGCACTTGCAGGCATTATTTGCCCAGTGGCCATCTAGCTGTGTGAGCTTGTTCACATTCTGTCTAAATATCAATAATAATACCGTCTCCAGAAACACCACCTGAGTGACGTTTTTCAAGCAGCAATAATATATTCCGTATCCACCACTGCTGTAGTGTATACGTTGACCTTGTAGGCATTATTTGCCCAGTGTGTTCTTCATTTTCAAACCACTGCCATCTAGCTCTGTGAGCTTGTTCACATTCTGTCTAAATATCAATAATAATACCGTCTCCAGAAACACCACCCGAGTGACGTTTTTCAGGCAGCAATAATATATTCCGTATCCACTGCTGTAGTAGTGTATACGTTGACCTTGTAGGCCTTGTTTGCCCAGTGTGTTCTTCTTCTTCTTCATTTTCAAACAACTCCCATCTAGCTGTGTGAGCTTGTTAACATTTTGTCTAAATATCAATAATAATACCGTCTCTAGAAACACCACCCGAGTGACGTTTTTCAAGCAGCAATAATATATTCCGTATCCACCACTGCTGTAGTGTATACGTTGACCTTGTAGGCATTATTTGCCCAGTGTGTTCTTCATTTTCAAACCACTGCCACTTAGCTGTGTGAGCTTGTTCACATTCTGTCTAAATATCAATAATAATACCGTCTCCAGAAACACCACCTGAGTGACGTTTTTCAAGCAGCAATAATATATTCCGTATCCACCACTGCTGTAGTGTATACGTTGACCTTGTAGGCATTATTTGCCCAGTGTGTTCTTCATTTTCAAACCACTGCCACTTAGCTGTGTGAGCTTTTTCACATTCTGTCTAAATATCAATAATAATACCGTCTCCAGAAACACCACCTGAGTGACGTTTTTCAAGCAGCAATAATATATTCCGTATCCACCACTGCTGTAGTGTATACGTTGACCTTGTAGGCATTATTTGCCCAGTGTGTTCTTCATTTTCAAACCACTGCCATCTAGCTCTGTGAGCTTGTTCACATTCTGTCTAAATATCAATAATAATACCGTCTCCAGAAACACCACCCGAGTGACGTTTTTCAGGCAGCAATAATATATTCCGTATCCACTGCTGTAGTAGTGTATACGTTGACCTTGTAGGCCTTGTTTGCCCAGTGTGTTCTTCTTCTTCTTCATTTTCAAACAACTCCCATCTAGCTGTGTGAGCTTGTTCACATTTTGTCTAAATATCAATAATAATACCGTCTCTAGAAACTCCACCCGAGTGACGTTTTTCAAGCAGCAATAATATATTCCGTATCCACCACTGCTGTAGTGTATACGTTGACCTTGTAGGCATTATTTGCCCAGTGTGTTCTTCATTTTCAAACCACTGCCACTTAGCTGTGTGAGCTTGTTCACATTCTGTCTAAATATCAATAATAATACCGTCTCCAGAAACACCACCTGAGTGATGTTTTTCAAGCAGCAATAATATATTCCGTATCCACCACTGCTGTAGTGTATACGTTGACCTTGTAGGCATTATTTGCCCAGTGTGTTCTTCATTTTCAAACCACTGCCACTTAGCTGTGTGAGCTTGTTCACATTCTGTCTAAATATCAATAATAATACCGTCTCCAGAAACACCACCTGAGTGACGTTTTTCAAGCAGCAATAATATATTCCGTATCCACCACTGCTGTAGTGTATACGTTGACCTTGTAGGCATTATTTGCCCAGTGTGTTCTTCATTTTCAAACCACTGCCATCTAGCTCTGTGAGCTTGTTCACATTCTGTCTAAATATCAATAATAATACCGTCTCCAGAAACACCACCCGAGTGACGTTTTTCAGGCAGCAATAATATATTCCGTATCCACTGCTGTAGTAGTGTATACGTTGACCTTGTAGGCCTTGTTTGCCCAGTGTGTTCTTCTTCTTCTTCATTTTCATACAACTCCCATCTAGCTGTGTGAGCTTGTTCACATTTTGTCTAAATATCAATAATAATACCGTCTCTAGAAACACCACCCGAGTGACGTTTTTCAAGCAGCAATAATATATTCCGTATCCACCACTGCTGTAGTGTATACGTTGACCTTGTAGGCATTATTTGCCCAGTGTGTTCTTCATTTTCAAACCACTGCCACTTAGCTGTGTGAGCTTGTTCACATTCTGTCTAAATATCAATAATAATACCGTCTCCAGAAACACCACCTGAGTGACGTTTTTCAAGCAGCAATAATATATTCCGTATCCACCACTGCTGTAGTGTATACATTGACCTTGTAGGCATTATTTGCCCAGTGTGTTCTTCATTTTCAAACCACTGCCACTTAGCTGTGTGAGCTTTTTCACATTCTGTCTAAATATCAATAATAATACCGTCTCCAGAAACACCACCTGAGTGACGTTTTTCAAGCAGCAATAATATATTCCGTATCCACCACTGCTGTAGTGTATACGTTGACCTTGTAGGCATTATTTGCCCAGTGTGTTCTTCATTTTCAAACCACTGCCATCTAGCTCTGTGAGCTTGTTCACATTCTGTCTAAATATCAATAATAATACCGTCTCCAGAAACACCACCCGAGTGACGTTTTTCAGGCAGCAATAATATATTCCGTATCCACTGCTGTAGTAGTGTATACGTTGACCTTGTAGGCATTATTTGCCCAGTGTGTTCTTCATTTTCAAACCACTGCCACTTAGCTGTGTGAGCTTGTTCACATTCTGTCTAAATATCAATAATAATACCGTCTCCAGAAACACCACCTGAGTGACGTTTTTCAAGCAGCAATAATATATTCCGTATCCACCACTGCTGTAGTGTATACGTTGACCTTGTAGGCATTATTTGCCCAGTGTGTTCTTCATTTTCAAACCACTGCCACTTAGCTGTGTGAGCTTGTTCACATTCTGTCTAAATATCAATAATAATACCGTCTCCAGAAACACCACCTGAGTGACGTTTTTCAAGCAGCAATAATATATTCCGTATCCACCACTGCTGTAGTGTATACGTTGACCTTGTAGGCATTATTTGCCCAGTGTGTTCTTCATTTTCAAACCACTGCCATCTAGCTCTGTGAGCTTGTTCACATTCTGTCTAAATATCAATAATAATACCGTCTCCAGAAACACCACCCGAGTGACGTTTTTCAGGCAGCAATAATATATTCCGTATCCACTGCTGTAGTAGTGTATACGTTGACCTTGTAGGCCTTGTTTGCCCAGTGTGTTCTTCTTCTTCTTCATTTTCAAACAACTCCCATCTAGCTGTGTGAGCTTGTTCACATTTTGTCTAAATATCAATAATAATACCGTCTCTAGAAACACCACCCGAGTGACGTTTTTCAAGCAGCAATAATATATTCCGTATCCACCACTGCTGTAGTGTATACGTTGACCTTGTAGGCATTATTTGCCCAGTGTGTTCTTCATTTTCAAACCACTGCCACTTAGCTGTGTGAGCTTGTTCACATTCTGTCTAAATATCAATAATAATACCGTCTCCAGAAACACCACCTGAGTGACGTTTTTCAAGCAGCAATAATATATTCCGTATCCACCACTGCTGTAGTGTATACATTGACCTTGTAGGCATTATTTGCCCAGTGTGTTCTTCATTTTCAAACCACTGCCACTTAGCTGTGTGAGCTTTTTCACATTCTGTCTAAATATCAATAATAATACCGTCTCCAGAAACACCACCTGAGTGACGTTTTTCAAGCAGCAATAATATATTCCGTATCCACCACTGCTGTAGTGTATACGTTGACCTTGTAGGCATTATTTGCCCAGTGTGTTCTTCATTTTCAAACCACTGCCATCTAGCTCTGTGAGCTTGTTCACATTCTGTCTAAATATCAATAATAATACCGTCTCCAGAAACACCACCCGAGTGACGTTTTTCAGGCAGCAATAATATATTCCGTATCCACTGCTGTAGTAGTGTATACGTTGACCTTGTAGGCCTTGTTTGCCCAGTGTGTTCTTCTTCTTCTTCATTTTCAAACAACTCCCATCTAGCTGTGTGAGCTTGTTCACATTTTGTCTAAATATCAATAATAATACCGTCTCTAGAAACACCACCCGAGTGACGTTTTTCAAGCAGCAATAATATATTCCGTATCCACCACTGCTGTAGTGTATACGTTGACCTTGTAGGCATTATTTGCCCAGTGTGTTCTTCATTTTCAAACCACTGCCACTTAGCTGTGTGAGCTTGTTCACATTCTGTCTAATTATCAATAATAATACCGTCTCCAGAAACACCACCTGAGTTGTTGTTGTTTTTGTTTTAAAAATAATGCCAGGCAAAGGCAGGCCGCCACGCAGAGGCACTAGGGGCCGTGCTGCTATGCTATCCTGTGGCCCTAGGAAATTGCCCAGTTTTAAAAAGGCAATGACCCTGAACTCCCAAAATGCTGAAGAGGTAGTTGACTGGCTTACACAGCACACCCCATCCTCTACCGTTTCTAACTTTACCACAACATCCTCATCCTCCACTGCTATGGGCACCCCACGTAACACTTCCTCCATCACCGGCGCCCCTTCTTCACTGGAGTCAGAGGAGTTATTTTCACATGAGTTTCTTGAACTGAGTGATGCGCAACCATTATTGGCAGAAGAAGATGAAGGAGATGAGGACGTTACACCAGATTTAATTCTGGCAGAGAACACAACAGAGATGGACATAATGAGTGATGACGAGGAGGTCCCCGCTGCTGCTTCCTTCTGTGAGCTGTTAGAAGAAATCGATGCATCTGAGGAGAATGATGATGAGGAGATTGATGTTTTGTGGGTGCCCAGTAGAAGAGAGCAAGAGGAGGATAGTTCAGATGGAGAGACGGAGAGTCAGAGAGGCAGGAGGAGAATAAGACTTAGAAGAAGCAGGGAGGACAGCTCGCAGGGAACAGTAGGGCAACAACATGTATCGGCACCTGTGGTCAGCCGGCCAACGCACCCGCCATTGCCGCCAACGCCGCCGACTTCTACTTTTACCCCCAGATTGCCAGCCTCAAAAAGGTCAGCAGTGTGGGATTTTTTTAATGTGTGTGCCTCTGACAAAAGCGTTGTAATTTGCAATGAGTGCAGTCAGAAACTGAGTCTTGGGAAGCCCAACAGCCACATAGGTACAACTTCTATGCGAAGGCACATGAACGGCAAGCACAAAGCACTTTGGGAGCAACACCTCAAAGGCAACAGGCAAACTAAAAGCCACCCTCCTTCTGGTCCAGCATCTTACTGCTCTACCTCTGCTGTCCTTGACCCGTCTGAACCACCCTCCACTCCGCCTTCCACCTTGACCACCAGTTCCCATTCCCAGTCATCTGCCCCCAGCCAAGTTTCTGTGAGGGCCATGTTTGAGCATAAGAAGTCAATGTCTGCGAGTCATCCCCTTGCCCGGCGTCTGACAGCTGGCTTGTCTGCACTCTTAGCCCGCCAGCTTTTACCATACCAGCTGGTGGACTCTGAGGCCTTCCGCAAATTTGTAGCAATTGGGACACCGCAGTGGAAGGTACCCAGCCGCAATTTTTTTTCAAAAAAGGGAATACCACACCTGTACCACCATGTGCAGAGCCAAGTCACCGCATCTCTGTCACTTAGTGTTGGGCCAAAGGTCCATATGACTACTGACGCATGGTCCTCCAAGCATGGTCAGGGCAGGTATGTCACCTACACTGCCCACTGGGTGAACTTGGTCATGGCTGGGAAGCAGGAAATGTGTGGCTCAACAACGACAGTGGAGTTGGTGTCACCGCCACGGATTGCACGCGGTTCTGCCACCACCTCTACTCCTCCTTCGCTCTCTACCTCGTCTTCTTCCTCTTCTTCGTCCTCTGCTGCTGGGTCCTCCTCCTCCTCCACACCTGTGCACCCCCAGCTCCCCCTAGGCTATTCGACGTGCCAGGTACGCCGTTGTCATGCTGTCTTGGGGATGACGTGCCTGGAAAGCAAAAACCATACCGGATCTGTACTCCTGTCATCTCTGCAGTCACAGGCCGATCGGTGGCTGACCCCACACCAACTGAAGATCGGAAAAGTGGTGTGTGACAATGGAAGCAATCTGTTGGCAGCACTGAGACTGGGCAATTTAACACATGTGCCCTGCATGGCACATGTTCTGAATTTAATAGTACAACGTTTTGTCTCAAAGTACCCAGGATTCCAGGACGTTCTCAGGCAGTCCAGGAAGGTGTCGGCCCATTTCAGACGTTCCTATACAGCCATGGCACGCCTTGCTGACATTCAGCAGCGGCACAACATGCCAGTCAGGCGTTTGATTTGCGACAGCCAGACTCGCTGGAATTCAACGCTCCTCATGTTGGAACGTCTGCTGCAACAACAAAGAGCCGTCAACGAATACCTGTTTGAACTGGGTGGTAGGACTGGATCTGCAGAGCTGGGGATTTTTTTCCCCCGTTACTGGGTGCTTATGCGCGATGCCTGCAGGCTCATGCGCCCTTTTGAAGAGGTTACAAATATGGTCAGTCCACCGAAGGCACCATCAGCGACCTAATACCCTTTGCTTTCTTCCTGGAGCGTGCCGTGCGACGAGTGACAGATGAGGCTGTAGACCAGCGTGACGAGGAGCAGGAAGCGCACGATTTCTGGTCGGAATCACCAGAACGAACCCAGGCACCTGCTGCAACGCAGGGAGAGGTGTCAGAAGTGGAGTCAGAGGAGGAAGGTGGCTTTGTGGAGGAGGAGGACCAACAGGAGCAGGCTTCCCAGGGGGCTGGTGGTGACCTTTTGGGGACCCCTGGTCTTGTACGTGGCTGGGGGGAGGAGACCGTGGATGATGCAGTCCTTGATAACGAGGAAGCGGAGATGGATACCTCTGCATCCAACCTTGTGAGAATGGGGTCTTTCATGCTGTCATGCCTGTTGAAGGACCCCCGTATCAAGAGGCTTAAGGAGAAGGACCTGTACTGGGTCGCGACTCTACTAGACCCTCGGTACAAGCATAAAGTGGCAGAAATGTTACCAACATACCACAAGTCTGAAAGGATGCTGCATTTACAAACCAGCCTGCAAAACATGTTGTACAATGCTTTTAAGGGTGATGTCACTTCAGGAACTCATCAACATTCCAGGGGCAGAGGTGCCAGTAATCCTGCCACGAGCGCACCTGCAAGGACAAAGCACTTTGGCCACTCTGTAACGTCAGACATGCAAATGTTTTTCAGCCCAAGGCAGCGGCAGAACCCTTCGGGATCCACCCTCAAAGAACGCCTCGACCGGCAGGTAGCGGACTACCTGGCATTAACTGCAGATATCGACACTCTGAGGAGCGATGAACCCCTGGACTACTGGGTGCGCAGGCTTGATCTGTGGCCAGAGCTGTCACAATTTGCCATGAACCTCTTGTCTTGCCCCGCCTCAAGTGTCCTCTCAGAAAGGACCTTCAGTGCAGCAGGAGGGATTGTAACTGAGAAGAGAACTCGCCTAGGTCACAAAAGTGTGGATTACCTGACCTTTATTAAAATGAATGAGGGGTGGATCTCGGAGGGTTACTGCACGCCGGAAGACTTGTTCTGAGTTTCTGATTCTGACTCCCCATGCAGCTGTCCTTCTCTGCACGCCTCATGACTCCACATACAGCTGTCCTTTAGCGTCCTCCTCCCTCCACCACCGTTACAAACTAGGGTGCAAACCCTACTGGTTTAATTTGAATCCAGGTAAATCCTGAGTTTTTCTGGCCTCTGTGCTTCAGTGGCTGCGACCAAATAAAACAGAATATTTTCAGCATTTATATGGCATATTTTTTCTGGCCTCTGTGCTTCAGTGGCTGCGACCAAAAAAAACAGAATATTTTCAGCATTTATATGGCATATTTTTCCTGGCCTCTGTGCTTCAGTGGCTGCGACCAAAAAAATTGAATATTTTCAGCATTTATATGGCATATTTTTTCTGGCCTCTGTGCTTCAGTGGCTGCGACTAAAAAAAACAGAATATTTTCAGCATTTATATGGCATATTTTTTCTGGCCTCTGTGCTTCAGTGGCTGTGACAAAAAAATGAATATTTTCAGCATTTATATGGCATATTTTTCCTGGCCTCTGTGCTTCAGTGGCTGCGACCAAAAAAATTGAATATTTTCAGCATTTATATGGCATATTTTTTCTGGCCTCTGTGCTTCAGTGGCTGCGACTAAAAAAAACAGAATATTTTCAGCATTTATATGGCATATTTTTTCTGGCCTCTGTGCTTCAGTGGCTGTGACAAAAAAATGAATATTTTCAGCATTTATATGGCATATTTTTCCTGGCCTCTGTGCTTCAGTGGCTGCGACCAAAAAAATGGAATATTTTCAGCATTTATATGGCATATTTTTTCTGGCCTCTGTGCTTCAGTGGCTGCGACTAAAAAAACAGAATATTTTCAGCATTTATATGGCATATTTTTTCTGGCCTCTGTGCTTCAGTGGCTGTGACAAAAAAATTAATATTTTCAGCATTTATATGGCATATTTTTTCTGGCCTCTGTGCTTCAGTGGCTGCGACTAAAAAAAACAGAATATTTTCAGCATTTATATGGCATATTTTTCCTGGCCTCTGTGCTTCAGTGGCTGCGACCAAAAAAACAGAATATTTTCAGCATTTATATGGCATATTTTTCCTGGCCTCTGTGCTTCAGTGGCTGCGACCAAAAAAATTTATATTGTTAGCATTTATATGGCATATTTTTCCTGGCTTCTGTGCTGCAGTGGCTGCGACAAAAAAAAAATTTATATTGTTTGCATTTATATGGCATATTTTTTCTGGCCTCTGTGCTGCAGTGGCTGCGACCAAAAAAAAACAGAATATTTTCAGCATTTATATGGCATATTTTTTTCTGGCCTCTGTGCTTCAGTGTCTGCGACAAAAAAAAATTATATTGTTAGCATTTATATGGCATATTTTTCCTGGCCTCTGTGCTGCAGTGGCTGCGACAAAAAAAAAATTAATATTGTTTGCATTTATATGGCATATTTTTTCTGGCCTCTGTGCTGCAGTGGCTGCCACAAAAAAAAATAATATTTTCAGCATTTATATGGCATATTGTTTCTGGACTTCTGGTTCAGTGGCTGCGACAAAAAAAACATAATTTTTCAGGAAAGTACACATGCCTAATTTTTCAGGGTTCTGCAACAGTGGCAAAATCGCATCTTTTATGGTCACCGCAGGTGATCAATAAAGTAGACCAAAACTGGGCCCACACTGCAGAATCAGTGTTTTTTGGTTCGCTTCACTGTACATTGAATTACCTCTGCCTGACCGTGCACGTGCGCACAAGCACGGTGACTGCTAAACACACCACTACAGAAATATTGCCACCAACAGGACGAACATCCTGGAGGTGACAAGCAACTAGTAATTAAAAACTATTATTTGCTCACTTGACGGTATCATTCATTAAAGCTCTTTGCGTCTTTTTGCGTTGCAGTAAGCACCGCGTTTCGTCTTTGCGTGTGAACAGGCTGTAACTTTTACACGACTTGATTGGCATGTAGACGCCGGACGTTTTAAAGCATTTTATTACACAGGTTTAGAAATGTAGTGTGATTTCTGCCCTTTACAGCACAAAACGCAGCGCTGTGTCAACAATGGATTTTTTAGAAACATATTTGCCCTTGATCCCCCTCTGGCATGCCACTGTCCAGGTCGTTGCACCCTTTAAACAACTTTAAAATCATTTTTCTGGCCAGAAATGTCTTTTCTAGCTTTTAAAATTCGCCTTCCCATTGAAGTCTATGGGGTTCGCGACGTTCGCGAACCGTTCGCATTTTTGACGCAAGTTCGCGAATATGTTCGCGAACTTTTTTTCCGACGTTCGCTACATCCCTATACATGACCTCAGCAGGTTTGAGATGGAGTATTTTTTTAATCAGACTTTTAGCAGCATCTGGGTTGTATAAATAACAAAAAAATGTGTAATTTATAAAAGGGTGATTGTTTACCAAAGTTTTCCTACTGGAATATATTTGCTCCCATACAAGTACTGTAGTACAATGAAATGAAAGTACATCAGCATACAGGAAAATTGTTCCTGTAAATACAATGGGGGTCATTTATCAACCCTCAAATTTGAATGTTCTGGGTTAAAACTCACAAATTCGAATTAGAGTTTAAACTCTAAAAAATTGTAATTAAAAAAATCAGCATCAAAAAGCTGCTGAGTTCATGTAGAAGTCAATGTAAATTGTCCCGGGCAAAATTCAAGAGATTTTTTTCCAATTCAAGTTTTTTGAGTTTTTTTAAATGTTTTTGAGCTTGTAAAATTGGAGGTATTCAAGTATTTTTTCCACAATTTTATAAGCAAAGCAATAAGTGAACAATGAAAGCCAGTTGAAGGCTGAAAGCTATAAAATGCTACTGGTGAGCAGTGACTAGTTGCGATGCGCAGGCCACGGGTTGGTTGGGTTCATGCCAGCTTCTGCACACTGATGGCAGGTTGCTTTTCCTTCTGTTTTCTCAGCCTTTGACTTCCCTGTGCGGTTTTTTTTGTTCCAGCAGCATCTATTTATAGATGCGCACCTGCCCAGCACCCCATTTCGTGATGTCCGAGATGGACAGGTCAGGTGCGGGTCTATAGATATTTATGCTGTGTGGGTTAGGGTCGGGTGGGGATTGGGGGCAGGCAGGTTAGGGTCAATTTTTTTTTACTAGTGACCTAGTGACTAGGTATTTGCCTATACAGGAGGTAAAGTTCTGTAATTCAGTTTGTTTCCCTCTGCGAGTAATACATTTATAGAGGGACACAGGTAAAAAATGTTTCCCCTCAACAATACCAAATACCAACCAGCCATAGGTTCTTTAATCAAGCATATGTTTGCCCATGTGACTGCATACATTAGCATGTCTTGAAGATGTACCACAATGCTTGTAGAAGTACAGCTACCAGTAACATTCTAATTTCTAAAGTTGGTCAATTGTTGGGCTCGGGTACAGTGAGTGACAAAACCCCAACTTTTGCTATTGATGTAAATATTACTTAAAGGAGAAGGAAACCCAGTGGGCACAAAAACTCTCCCCCTCCCCTGTGTTGCTTCCCCTCCCTCCTCCTCCCTGCCCCGTCCCGCTGGGCAAATGCCCCTAACTTGTTACTTACCCTTCTGCGCAGGTCCAGTCCACGGAGTTCACAGACACCATCTTCTTCCACGCGATCTTCTTCCTGCTTTGACCGGTGTTTTGGCGCATGCGCAGTAGGAGCATTTCGCCGGTACAGATCTACTGCGCATGCACCAAAAGTCACAAAGTTTTCTGATTTCCGATTGCGCAGTAGATCCGTACCGGCGAAATGCTCCTACTGCGCATGTGCTGGTCAAAGCAGGAAGAAGATCGCGTGGAAGAAGATGGCATCTGTGAACTCCGTAGACTGGACCTGCGCAGAAGGGTAAGTAACAAGTTAGGGGCATTTGCCCAGCGGGACAGGTAGGCCAGGGGGGAGGAGGGAGGGGAAGCAACACAGGGGAGGGTTTTTGCAGGCACTGGGTTTCCTTCTCCTTTAAAGGATCAATATACCTCCGTTTTCAACAAAAAGCTTAATGAAAGTGCTGAACAGACCTTTTCCTTATTTACCTAATTAAAAAATATCTATGGGGTTTTGTTATTACATGTACTTTGCATTCTGATAGTTTAGTTCCATATGAGGCCAACGGCTCCCAGAGATACGTAGTTGGAAGATCGGACACAATTAACTTCCTTCAGAGAGCTGAAAACTATCACAGTAAATGAAAAGACTGACACTCGACTCTTCATTAAAGTGATTTGTGAATTTTCCATAGTCTAACTTAAAATATCCTGTGCTAAAATACCTCTCCCTATATTCCATAGCAATGCACCATTTATGTTTTACTCTGCTTATTGCCATTCCCTTTACCTCTCCTCTGACTTATGAATCCTTTTATGTCAATGGCAGTATCAACATGATGGACGAACTGCAAACCATCGAGGACGCCTTAAGAGAAGATTTCAGTTCATCTCATGTGCTGGACCCACTGAGCATGATACACAATACAGATACAAGCTGGATGGAGTGAATGCAAGTAGCCGGACTCGCTGCAATTTTGTCTCTCCCCATATACATAAACATTTTGGGGCAAATTTACTAAAGGTCGAACTGGCCGTCGCTAGCGAAAATTCGCCAGAAATCTAATCTGCAGGGACATCGCCAATGTACTAACAGGCATAGAGGACAATTCGCCAGCGAATGAAGTCATCACTAATGAAGTTTCGCGCAATTTCACCTGGCCAATTTTTACGTATGAACGTTACTCCACAAATTCACTAGTGCGAATTTTCAATTACTTTACCCCTCTCTCCAGAGTTTCCTTCTCCAGCTTAAACCTGGCAAACTGATAAGATCCTCATCCTACATCCTCCTCAATCTTATGGCAGGGACATTATATCCTGTATGCTGAAAAGTTATAAAAATGGAAGTGGGATTGTCTTTAAAAGTTGTAACTGTTTTTTTTAACCATTTGAAGGCTCATATCTATGACATTAGAGAATCCCTTATGACTTTATTTTGCTTCCTTGGACATTTTTAAAAATAAGTGGCCACTTCCAGCATTTGCACCAACATCACTAATAAAGACATATATACGACCTATATGTACCTGCCCTATTCAAATTGACCTAAGCGTAAGTATATTAACAAGTTTTACTAGGCAGAAATGAATGTTAGGGAAAGTTCATTATGAAATCCTCGCGCTGACGAATGTACGCTAGAGAAACTTCACCAGCATTCAGCTGCCGAGACGCAACTTCGCATTTAAGTGAATTAGCGTAGTGGTAGCAAATTTGCGCCTGACGAAGTTACGTGAAGTGTTGCGAAGCCTTCCAAGGTGAAAATTCGCCCTTTAGTGAATTTGCCCCTTTGTCTCTCCCCATATACAAATAAGCTCTGTCTGTATTAATAGGCAATGCCATCCGTGAAACTTATTTTCTAGGTGCAAGCCAACAGATCCCAACTGCTTACAATATATGGCTCCTCTTTGTATCACTTTCCTCTTTCGATAAAGATGATATTTAGCATTATGGCAAAGAAAAGCCAGCGGGGAAGAGGTTAGTTTTAGGAATGAAGGAATATGAATTCAAACCCACGTGAATCAGCCTACATCTTGATCTGCAGCTTTCTGGCACAGACTAGTCTTGGCTTTACAGCATCTGGTGTTCTGCGTGGGCAGCACTAAACAGGGTGGTTTGCAGGTCTGACCTTTCCTGTGTGTGTGTAGGCAGAACTCCCAAACACTGAATTCCTTCAGCAGACAACTAGGGGCTGGGGGTTTCTCACTGCCTGCATTTGTGCAGTTTAATATCATTTAATATTTTTTTTTATATTTCATATGCACCTAAAGACTTTCCTATTGCTAAATTGACCCAAATCAATCAATTACAATATCTTTATTACTGGAATATCTATCTCCAGGCCAATCAGAACCAATGCTTTATGCAGGAATTTGGCCTCAATGCATCATGTTCCAAGATTGATTTTCTGTACTCCCAACTCTACCACTGCTAAGCCAAAAAGAATAAAGAGAAGGAGGAGCACTGAGACACCCCCCTGGCTTTCAATCCTACTTTTATTTACAATCAGAGTCCTGGAAAAAATCAAGATGACAGGACAAAACTGTGATGGATTGGACATCCCTGTACATCATGAAACAGAGCTGCAAGTTTATATTGGGAAGATTAATTTGCTCTTTGATCCTGGAGAAAGCAAACTCATTGGCCGCTACTGTCTGGCATAGCACCATTTCCATTATCATTAATCCAACATAACTCAGCTAAGGAAATATATAAGGAACTGCTTCTGAGAACAGCCTATTAAAAAGCAAAGTAGTAGCAAGGAGAGGAAGTATTCGCTTGGGGTATATTAAGATTAAAAAGACTGCACATGAGAAGGGGAAACCACAGAAATTTATATTACTTTTACATTCAATATTATTGTATCTTTATTATGAGAGCAGATATATTGTAAAAGTGAAACATGTATATCACAGTCAGTTATTAAATCTTGTATTATTTGCCTTGGGTTTCACATTATTTTGGTGCTAAAAGCTGCACCTGCAACTGCTTGCTTGGAATTTATATACTGTAGGGATTAAAATCCACAGTCAGTAACACTGGGAACTAAATGTGCTCTAAAAAGGATTTACATATGATTTCCACTTAGCTCTACTTGCATCCCCAGACCAGAACGAATCCTGGGAAGGAAACACTGTTTTGCACCTACATTTTCATGGAATACCCTATAGGCTAAGGCTCACTTACTGAAATTTAAAGCACAGTTGTGACAGGGCATGTTTTTATTTTGGATACACTGCCCTTTGAATACACTGCCCTGGTTCTACAGTACATAAGCTGATCAGAAAAGCCTACACTACAATAATGAAGGGTACAACAAGTCAGTTGTCAGGATCTGAGTAGCAACTGCCCTGGCTGTAATTTAAAACTCAGTGGGAGAACTTTAACCTATAAGGCAGGAGTCTCCAAACCTTTTTACCCGTGAGCCACATCCAAATTAAAAAAAGAGTTGGAGAGCAAAACAAACATGCAAAAAGTTCCTGGTTTGCCCAGTGTGGGCTGTGGTTGGGATTTGGTTGCACCGCCAGTATGCTGGAGGTTCTGTTTGGCAGTGCACATGGTTTGTATGCAATTAAAGTTTGCCTTTAACACTGGAAATAAAAGGCACATGGGAGCAACATTCAATGGGTTGGAGAGCAACATATTGCTCACAGGTCACTGATTGGGGATCACTGCTACAAGGTATTCCATGAAAAATGAGAATTACATTACTAGTGCATACATACCTTTCATATTATGCTTGGTTGGAAACATACATTTCATAACTATGCTTTGGATAAAGAACAGCTAAGCAAAAATACCCGTATAAGTCACGGTACTTAATCTTGTTTTGTGTATTATGTATGTCTTGATAAGAAAGTGAGAGAAGCCCTATCCCTCCACTGCTCCTTCATGTTTTTTTTTCTCTCCTTTTCCTCTGCTCAGTTTGGCAATAACAAAATGACATTGCACATGCTGTACATAAAGCTTGTTCTCTGTGTACGCCTTTTTCCAAAAGTAATTACCAAAAAGTGAGTAAAAAAATAATATTATTCTCTTGTTGCCCTATGCCAATTCTGATATTCAAGGAACATCACGGCAACACATTGCACATTTAAATAAAAACATCCAAGGCAGTTAAACTACAAAATAAACTTTATTGTGTCAAATAAAATAAATATTCTACTGTACAAGAAATAAAAAAGCTAACACAGGAGG
Source organism: Xenopus laevis (assembly GCF_017654675.1). Classification (NCBI taxonomy): domain Eukaryota; kingdom Metazoa; phylum Chordata; class Amphibia; order Anura; family Pipidae; genus Xenopus; species Xenopus laevis. The sequence goes on along the minus strand of NC_054374.1, from coordinate 130,825,162 downwards.
TTCTACAGAGAACTCAAACATTAAAGTTGCACATTGAGCTGTGATACTGCCATAAGTGGGTGAAGCCTTTCCTCGATTGCTAACCAGTTACCTTAATACAGTGGGGCAGTTTTACTAAAGGTCATATTCTTTCCTCTTTCTTCAATTTTGAATGAAACTGCTTTTTTCCCACAAAGTGGATTTTTTTGCTATTAAAGGAGAACTAATTTTGAGTGTCCCTCTGAGCACTTTTGCCATTTGCACCTGTTTTCTGTAGTTTTGGTCATATTAGCAACTTTAGAAAGCTTTAGGCTCAGAAGCTCTTTTGAGGTCCCAAGAGTGTCAGTGACTCTAAGAGGTTGATTTATCAATGCTCAAATTTAAATATTTACCTTGATTCAAGTTTTTTTGTGCTTAAACTCGCAAACTCAAATTATAACGTTACATTTATTACACTAAGGGGCCCATTTACTTCGAGTGAAGGAATAGAATAAAAAAAACTTCGAATTTCGAATGTTTTTTTGGGCTAATTCGACCATCGAATTGGCTACTTCGACTTTGAACGATTCGAACTAAAAATTGTTCGACTATTCGACCATTCGATAGTCATAGTACTGTCTCTTTAAAAAAAAACTTCAACCAAGTACTTCGCCACCTAAAACCTACCGAAGTCAATGTTAGCCTATAGGGAAGGTCTTTTTTTGGTCGAGGAAAAAAGTTAGATTGATGGATTAATCGATGGATTGTTCGATCGAACAAACGAATTGCGGTAAATCCTTCGACTTCGATATTCGAAGTCGAAGGATTTCCATTCGGCAGTCGAACATCCTCGATATTTGACCATAAGTAAATTTGCCCCTAAAAAAACCTTAAAAAACTCAAGTGTAAAACTAAAAGCTTGCAAAATCATGTAGAAGTCAATAGAAGCTGTCCTAGGCAAAATATTAATTATTTATTCAATCGAGCTTTTCGAGGTTGTAAACAAACAAACTCGAGGTATTCAAGTTTTTTTCCATGATTGTTTAATAAATAAGCAAATATTTAATTTTTTTTAAAATGTAAGTTTATTCAAACTAGAAAAAACCCTAAAACCTCAAAAATTAGAATTTTGATGAACAGGCCTCTGTCTACACACTTAAAAAGAGACAGTGGATGTAAATAGCAAAAATGCTCAGAAAATTCTTAGTTTTGGATGAAAAGTAGATTTTAAGTTACATTTTTGTTCACTTTTTCCCATGCAGAGATTTTATTCCTTTAAACTTTTTGGATAACTCAGGTTTTTCCTTTTATCTACCAAATCATTTTTCTTACTCCCTTTTGAGCATTTTCACCAAGAAGTATTTGCCAGCACTAAGGTTTAACCTATTGCCAAATATCTATATATTTTTTTTGATTCACAAATTGAAAAAAAATTTGATTTTTTTTTCACCAGGTGAATTTAGTAATAATCTATAGAGGAACTTCATTTGCAAGGGATATTTTTTTCACTCTTTATTCCACTTTATTATTCCATGGGAAATAAACATCCTGAATAATACTTTGTTGCTGGAAAAGAAAAGCCTGTTTGACAACTATAAAGGAAGTGAAGCTTTTCCATGGGGAAAATGTTTAAAAAAGAAGTGAAAAGACTGTTTATTTTGGTGTTAATAAAACGGGCCCAATGTAGCAAGGGAAAAATTCATTAAAACGGTTAATTTAAGTCCTAAATCAGAACATGTACCTTTTCTAAGCAGCCACATTATATATTAAAGACTAATTCATTCTTTAACTGATGTGCTGTGCCAAAAGCATTGTACCAATTACCACCTTGTTGGCAATTTTTCATGGTATTTGTTTGTTGTTGATCAAGAGAGAAGCAGAAGAAAGTCAACATTGACTTCCCATTCAGAAACTTCTCATATTTCCTTGGGCAATGTTGCAGAATCTGTTAGCTGATGATCCCTGTGCTTTAGGTGGTCGTTGGCCAAATAGACTGTAGGGCTCTCCTGTGTGATGCAGTAAATTGACAGGATGTAATCTGGCCCTTTATTGGCTACTTTGGCCAACAGAATGTAACTGAATTGGCTTGTTTGGCCATCAAGTCAATGCCAATTTACAATAGAATTTACCTAACAACACTTGCTATGAATTGTAGCTGAACATGGTTTAGACATTACTGGACACCCATTTATGCACTGTTATTTTAAGATATATAGAATGTATATAAAAACCTTTGTGTTAATTAAGGAATGTGGAAAGTAAATAAGAAAACTACAAGCAAAATGCACTGAGCATGAAGAAAGCCTCAAGATAAATATTAGAAGGACATGTGTGACTTTACATCAGACAAATGTTACAATTTTCACCATAGGTGAATCCTGAAGGATATTCTTATTATAATCAAGTATTTAATAAAGTTCTAACATTTCTCAAAGAACAGCACAGTTAGGAGTAGCACACATAGAAAAAAAAAAACCTGCAACCTAATGAGTAAAGGCAGAGACTACTCTCATCTACTGTATGGCCTGTCAACTTCTCAGTCTCGACACAACTTCCAAGGGGCATATTACTTCCTTCCAACTCCAGTGCCAGTGTGGGATCTACTATCCACAGTTCTTGGGGGTTGGGTTTTTTTTTCTGTCATTTAAGTATGCTAAAAACCTTTAAACATAAAAGGAAACCCAATTTGCTTGTTTGACGATCAATATGAATTTATGCAAATTAGTTCAGGGTACTGTTTTATTATTTCAGGAAAAAAAGGAAAGCATTTATAAAAATGAGAACTATAGGCTTAAAATGAACTCTTTGGGAGATAATGTTCCTGTAATTAGAAACTTTCTGGATACTGGGTTTTGGATAAGTGATCCCATAACTGTAATGCGCTTAGCATGTGTTACTCCTTCTTACAAGGAGTAAGAAGGAGTACTGGCACTGGAAGCATTTGCAAAAACTGTTAAGATAACAGTGTGTATGTTATGCCTTTAAAGACTTAAGCAAGTAGATTGTACATACTAGAAGAAGATACATATATACAGTATGTGTGTATATTCATTCAGGTGTTACCTACATTGTGATTTTACAGTAGGTCCATGTTTCACTTAACATTAGCATGCCAAGGAGATATTCATTGGAAATGACTTACACTGCCTATGAGAAAACACATTACATATATTTATATATTTGTTTGTTATGTGTATTAAATGATATTGATTCTGTATGCTAAATCAGGATTGTTCCTAGAAACAAACTACCATAACAATACACTAACTGAAACCTTTTGTTTTTGAGCCGACATAGCTACACAATGAGAATCACATGCTATACATGGGAGCAAGAAGAATTCTAAGGCTTTTGAAAAGAGACAATCTAAAAGAGAAACTACTACTTGTTGTCTTGCTATATACTAATGCCTACTGGTATTACTATTCTAGACTAATTCCACAGCCATCACCCTTGCTAGTAAAATATTTATGAAGTCTTTTGATTGCCATTACAATGCTTTTTTGCTTCTATGTCTACTCTACATTAAGGGGCAGATGTATTAAGGGTCGAATATCGAGGGTTAATTAACCCTCGATATTCGACTAGGAACTAAAATCCTTCGACTTCGAATATTGAAGTCGAAGGATTTAGCGCAAATGCTGCGATCGAACGATCGAAGGATTATTCCTTCAATCGAACGATTAAATCCTTCGAATCGAACGATCAAAAAAAGTTAGGCAAGCCTATGGGGACCTTCCCCATAGGCTAACATTGACTTCGGTAGCTTTTAGCTGCCGAAGTAGGGGGTCGAAGTTTTTTTTAAAGAGGCAGTACTTCGATTATCGAATGGTCGACTAGTCGAACGATTTTTAGTTCGAATCCTTCGATTCGTAGTCGTAGTCGAAGGTTGAAGTAGCCCATTCGATGGTCGAAGTAGCCCAAAAAACACTTCGAAATTCGAAGTTTTTTTACTTCGAATCCTTCACTCGAGCTTCATGAATCGGCCCCTAGGGGCAGATTTATCAAGGGTCGAATTTCGAAGTACAAAAAACTTCGAAATTCGACCATCGAATTAAAAACCGTCGAATTCGAATATCGAATTCAAAGTTTTTTCCACAAATTTGGCAATCCTGTGGTCGAATAAAAATCGTTTGATCGAAAGATTAAATCGTTCGAATCGAACGATTCGAACGATTTTTATCAATCGATCTAAGGATTTCTATTCGACCATAAAAAACTTAGAAAAGTGCTCTGGAAGGTCCCCATAGGCTAACATTGCACTTCGGTAGCTTTAATTTGGCGAAGTATGAAGTCGAAGTTTTTTTTAAAGAGACAGTACTTCGATTATCGAATGGTCGAATAGTCAAACAATTTTTACTTCGAATCGTTCGAGTCGAATGGTCGAATATAGCCTATTCGATGGTCGAAGTAGCCAAAAATTTACTTCAAAATTCGAACTTTTTGAAATTCGAACCATTCACTCGAGCTTAGTAAATCTGCCCCTAATTGTCCCTAACATAGTTTGCCTTAACATGGCATAAATCTATCTGACTAGTTTACATGCATTGCTCAAACAAATATTGTATTTCATTTTCATTTTATGGCATGTGTGTATACTGAATCAACAACACTTAGGGGCCGATTCACTAAGCTCGAGTGAAGGATTCGAATGAAAAAAATTCGAATTTCGAAGTATTTTTTGGGTACTTCGACCATCGAATTGGTTAAATTCGTTCGAATACGAACGAAATCGAACGAAAAATCGTTCGACTATTCGACCATTCGATAGTCGAAGTACTTTCCCTTTAAAAAAAACTTCGACCCCCTACTTCGGCAGATAACACCTACCGAAGTCAATGTTAGCCTATGGGGAAGGTCCCCATAGGTTTGCTAACCTTTTTTTGATCGAAGGATTTTCCTTCGATCGTTGGATTAAAATCCTTCGAATCGTTCGATTCGAAGGATTTAATCGTTCGAAAAATCCTTCGATCGATCGAACGAACGTTTAGCGCTAAATCCTTCGACTTCGATATTCGAAGTCGAAGGATTTCAATTCAAGGGTCGAATTTCGAAGTATTTTTAACTTCGAAATTCGACCCTTAATGAATCTGCCCCTTAATATAGTCCTTTTTTTAGTGAATCAAGTCCTAGTTTGAAAACACAATCACTCAAACACACCTATAAGATTTCAAGCCATTTTCCTAGACTTCGTTATAATCCATTGCCTTCCTGTTCCATAAAATAAAGCTTTAACAACAATACGGTTATCCCCTGAAATTTTAGGAAATACATTGAGCAGTGCCTTTACATCATCTGCTCATTTCCATTGAAATATTGCAATTAGAGAGTCGTTTATTGCTTGATTATCTTCTTCCTCTTAGTATTGCAGGAATGGTGACAAGGCTGTACAATGGAATACAGATGCAGAGGATATATGGCATAATAATTTACTGTTTCAAGAGAACCATTACTCTATATTTATTCTTAGCTCTATCGACTTCACATTAACTATGAGTTTCTAAACTCTGTGGCACAAGTAAGACACAAGTTTTTGATTAGTATAATGTCTGGACCTCATGTCTCATATACCATGTCTGCCCTGTCTGCAATGGCTTTGAACAGTTCAAGGTAAGTTGATTGAAATGGTCCTCTATGCAATATGTAGGAGAATTAACCTTAGCTCTTTAATTCTCTTCATCCTGGCCTTTGCAGTTTGAAGTTCTTAGCTCCGTGATCTGGGGTGACACCGGCAGGCTAGGACAGCTTTCAGATCCACCATCATCACATTCTGTTGCAAACAGGAGAATTAGGTAAATATTGAAAAAAAACCTCAGAATTCAAAATTAACTGTACAGGGTTCCATGAAATGATGGTCATGTTGCCTATAGTCATTTGCCATAAGTATCAGCTGATTTTTACAGGAATTAAAAATGGCTTCACTATAGCAATCGCTGATGATAACAATTAACTTAAAGACAGAAAACAAACCCATTAAAGCCTTAAGATTTAATGGGTTTAAGAAAGATTCTTTTCAAAATTAGAAGTGTTTTAAAAGCTTTGTTTTACGTCATCTATATATATAAATATAAAATATATACATATATAAGAACAGACAGATCCATTGGTAGTCTTTATATATACAGGAGACCCTTTCTTGGATAGTACCTCAGCCACTGTGTTAATTAAAAATGACAGATATTTAACTGAAATTATTCTTCTGGCAAGATTCATTTCACTGTTCAACCTGCAGCTGGCTGAAAAAAAGCTAATCACTGATTTGCTATGGGTTACTGTCACGAGCGCCGGACGGCGCGGCTACTCTCTTCGGCTGCGAATCCAAAATGGCGGCGCCCATAGCCACCACGTGGGTAGCGGAGGCGATGTGATGCCAGAGTCGTAACGCCGGCATGATGATGTCACAAACCGACACCAAATTCAAATAAAAGGACGCCCAGGACGCCGGTTCAATGCCCATAGGTTTGCTAACGTTCCTGGGTGCTCTGTATTTGTTATTGGATTGATTACTAGACTTTGACCTTGCCTGAAATTTGACTTTGATATTTTCTGCCTGCCATTTGATCTCTGCCTGGATACCGACTTTCTTTATTCTTGAACCTTGCCTGTACCTTGAACTTGGACTTTGAACTAGAAGGTTCCTCCTTGGTCCTGACAAATCCCGCTGGGAGCCGATAGGCCCCCTGACAGTTGCTGCCCAGGTGCAAATTTTCCCAGTCTTACCATGAGGTGCATGAGGGAATTTTTATTCCTACTGCTGCTTCTTTAGAGAAAGACTTTGGTTCTAAAAAGGTTTGACTGGGCAGATAGGACACTGGGAAAAAACCCAGTGGGCCTTGGCCCTCTTGGGCCCCTGCTGGCCCAGACATGCTCCCCCGATTGGCTGTGCCACTGTGCACGGTGTATTGGCATCTGTGCAATTGCGAGGCTCAACGCCATTCATGTGGGTGCACAGTGGGGGGAGGGGGGTTCTCGGGTAAGGAAGTCAGAAGGGTCCATGTGACTGTGAGGAGGGAGCAGTCCGGCCCTGTTTCTAAATCAAATGTTGGGTTGCCAAACTGATTTGTTGACTTAATTTAGGGTTCCTTGAAAAGGAGGCTAAGAAACACTGCCACTAGATGATATGGCTGTAGGGATGTAGCGAACGTCGGAAAAAAAGTTCGCGAACATATTCGCGAACTTGCGCAAAAATGCGAGCGGTTCGCGAACGGTTCGCGAACCCCATAGACTTCAATGGGAAGGCGAACTTTAACATCTAGAAAAGACATTTCTGGCCAGAAAAATGATTTTAAAGTTGTTTAAAGGGTGCAACGACCTGGACAGTGGCATGCCAGAGGGGGATCAAGGGCAAAAATGTATCTGAAAAATCTGCCTGTGTGTGCTTGGAAGAGATAGTGTAGGGGGAGAGCTGTTAGTGATTTCAGGGACAGATGATAGTAAGCTTGCTGGCTAGTAATCTGCTTGATACTGCTCTGTATTGGAGGGACAGAAGTCTGCAGGGATTTGAGGGACATTTTAGCTTAGGTAGCTTTGCTGGCTAGTAATCTACTGTTCTCTTTAAACAACTGCCATACGTTGACCTTGTAGGCATTGTTTGCCCAGTTTTTTTGGACGCAGCCACTGAAGCACAGTTGCCAGAAAAAATATGCCATATAAATGCTGAAAATAGTAATTTTTCGCCATACGTTGACCTTGTAGACATTGTTTGCCCAGTTTTTTGGACGCAGCCACTGAAGCACAGTTGCCAGAAAAATTATGCCATATAAATGCTGAAAATATAAATTTTTTTGGTTGCAGCCACTGAAGCACAGAGGCCAGAAAAATTATGCCATATAAATGCAGAAAATATGCATTTTTTTGGTCGCAGCCACTGAAGCACAGTTGCCAGAAAAATTATGCCATATAAATGCTGAAAATATAAATTTTTTTGGTTGCAGCCACTGAAGCACAGAGGCCAGAAAAATTATGCCATATAAATGCAGAAAATATGCATTTTTTTGGTCGCAGCCACTGAAGCACAGTTGCCAGAAAAAATATGCCATATAAATGCTGAAAATAGTCATTTTTTGCCATATACGTTGAGTCAACGTATGGCAAAAAATTACTATTTTCAGCATTTATATGGCATATTTTTTCTGGCCTCTGTGCTTCAGTGGCTGCGGCCAAAAAAACTGGGCAAACAATGCCTACAAGGTCAACGTCGTTGACCTTGTAGGCATTGTTTGCCCAGTTTTTTTGGCCGCAGCCACTGAAGCACAGAGGCCAGAAAAAATATGCCATATAAATGCTGAAAATAGTAATTTTTTTGGTCGCAGCCACTGAAGCACAGTTGCCAGAAAAATTATGCGATATAAATGCTGAAAATATAAATTTTTTTGGTTGCAGCCACTGAAGCACAGAGGCCAGAAAAATTATGCCATATAAATGCTGAAAATATAAATTTTTTTGGTTGCAGCCACTGAAGCACAGAGGCCAGAAAAATTATGCCATATAAATGCAGAAAATATGCATTTTTTTGGTCGCAGCCACTGAAGCACAGTTGCCAGAAAAATTATGCCATATAAATGCAGAAAATATGCATTTTTTTGGACGCAGCCACTGAAGCACAGTTGCCAGAAAAAATATGCCATATAAATGCTGAAAATAGTCATTTTTTGCCATACGTTGACCTTGTAGACATTGTTTGCCCAGTTTTTTTGGTTGCAGCCACTGAAGCACAGAGGCCAGAAAAAATTAAACCAGTAGGGTTTGCACCCTAGTTTGTAACGGTGGCGGAGGGAGGAGGAGGACGCTAAAGGACAGCTGTGTGTGGAGTCATGAGGCTTGAAGAGAAGGACAGCTGCATAGAAGTCAGAACAAGTCTTCCGGCGTGCAGTAACCCTCCGAGATCCACCCCTCATTCATTTTAATAAAGGTCAGGTAATCGACACTTTTGTGACCTAGGCGAGTTCTCTTCTCAGTTACAATCCCTCCTGCTGCACTGAAGGTCCTTTCTGAGAGCACACTTGAGGCTGGGCAAGACAAGAGGTTCATGGCAAATTGTGACAGCTCTGGCCACAGATCAAGCCTGCGCACCCAGTAGTCCAGGGGTTCATCGCTCCTCAGAGTGTCGATATCTGCAGTTAATGCCAGGTAGTCCGCTACCTGCCGGTCGAGGCGTTCTTTGAGGGTGGATCCAGAAGGGTTGTGGCGCTGCCTTGGACAGAAAAACATTTGCATGTCTGACGTTACAGACTGGCCAAAGGGCTTTGTCCTTGCAGGTGTGCTCGTGGCAGGATTACTGGCACCTCTGCCCCTGGAATGTTGATGAGTTCCTGAAGTGACATCACCCTTAAAAGCATTGTACAACATGTTTTGCAGGCTGGTTTGTAAATGCCGCATCTTTTCGGACTTGTGGTATGTTGGTAACATTTCTGACACTTTATGCTTGTACCGAGGGTCTAGTAGCGTTGCGACCCAGTACAGGTCCTTCTCCTTAAGCCTCTTGATACGGGGGTCCTTCAACAGGCATGACAGCATGAAAGACCCCATTCTCACAAGGTTGGATGCAGAGCTATCCATCTCCGCTTCCTCATTATCAAGGACTGCATCATCCACGGTCTCCTCCCCCAGCCACGTACAAGACCAGGGGTCCCCAAAAGGTCACCACTAGCCCCCTGGGAAGCCTGCTCCTGTTGGTCCTCCTCCTCCTCCTCCACAAAGCCACCTTCCTCCTCTGACTCCACTTCTGGCACCTCTCCCTGCGTTGCAGCAGGTGCCTGGGTTCGTTCTGGTGATTCCGACCAGAAATCGTGCGCTTCCAGCTCCTCGTCACGCTGGTCTACAGCCTCATCTGTCACTCGTCGCACGGCACGCTCCAGGAAGAAAGCGAAGGGTATTAGGTCGCTGATGGTGCCTTCGGTGCGACTGACCATATTTGTCACCTCTTCAAAAGGTCGCATGAGCCTGCAGGCATCGCGCATAAGCACCCAGTAACGGGGGAAAAAAATCCCCAGCTGTGCAGATCCAGTCCTACCACCCAGTTCAAAAAGGTACTCGTTGACGGCCCTTTGTTGTTGCAGCAGACGTTCCAACATAAGGAGCGTTGAATTCCAGCGAGTCTGGCTGTCAGAAATCAAACGCCTGACTGGCATGTTGTAGCGCTGCTGAATGTCAGCAAGGCGTGCCATGGCTGTGTAGGAACGTCTGAAATGGGCCGACACCTTTCTGGACTGGGTGAGAACGTCCTGGAATCCTGGGTACTTGGAGACAAAACGTTGGACTATTAAATTTAACACATGTGCCATGCAGGGCACATGTGTTAAATTGCCTAGTCTCAACGCTGCCAACAGATTGCTTCCATTGTCACACACCACTTTTCCGATCTGCAGTTGGTGTGGGGTCAGCCACCGATCGGCCTGTGACTGCAGAGATGACAGGAGTACAGATCCGGTATGGTTTTTGCTTTCCAGGCACGTCATCCCCAAGACAGCGTGACAACGGCGTACCTGGCACGTCGAATAGCCTAGGGGGAGCTGGGGTGCACAGGTGTGGAGGAGGAGAAGGAGGACCCAGCAGCAGAGTAAGAAGAAGAAGAAGACGAGGTAGAGAGCGATGGAGGAGTAGAGGTGGTGGCAGAACCGCGTGCAATCCGTGGCGGTGACACCAACTCCACTGTTGTTGTTGAGCTACCCATTCCCTGCTTCCCAGCCATTACCAAGTTCACCCAGTGGGCAGTGTAGGTGACATACCTGCCCTGACCATGCTTGGAGGACCATGCGTCAGTAGTCATATGGACCTTTGGCCCAACACTAAGTGACAGAGATGCGGTAACTTGGCTCTGCACATGTTGGTACAGGTGTGGTATTCCCTTTTTAGAAAAAAAATTGCGGCTGGGTACCTTCCACTGCGGTGTCCCAATTGCTACAAATTTGCGGAAGGCCTCAGAGTCCACCAGCTGGTATGGTAAAAGCTGGCGGGCTAAGAGTGCAGACAAGCCAGCTGTCAGACGCCGGGCAAGGGGGTGACAGTCAGACATTGGCTTCTTACGCTCAAACATGGCCTTCACAGAAACTTGGCTGGTGGCAGATGACTGGGAATGGGAACAGGTGGTCAAGGTGGAAGGCGGAGTGGAGGGTGGTTCAGACGGGTCAAGGAGAGCAGAGGTAGAGCAGTAAGATGCTGGACCAGAAGGAGTGTGGCTTTTAGTTTGCCTGTTGCCTTTGAGGTGTTGCTCCCAAAGTGCTTTGTGCTTGCCGCTCATGTGCCTTCGCATAGAAGTTGTACCTATGTGGCTGTTGGGCTTACCAAGGCTCAGTTTCTGACTGCACTCATTGCAAATTACAATGCTTTTGTCAGAGGCACACACATTAAAAAAATCCCACACTGCTGACTTTTTGGAAGTGTGCGATCGGGCGGTAACAGTAGAAGTTGGCGGAGTTGGCGGTATTGGCGGCAATGGCGGGTGCGTTGGCCGGCTGAACACAGGTGCCGATACATGTTGTTGCCCTGCTGATCCCTGCGGGCTGTCCTCCCTGCTTCTTCTAAGTCTTATTCTCCTACTGCCTCTCTGACTCTCCGTCTCTCCATCTGAACTACCCTCCTCTTGCTCTCTTCTACTAGGCACCCACAAAACATCAATCTCCTCATCATCATTCTCCTCAGATGCATCAATTTCTTCTGACACATCACAGAAGGAAGCAGCAGCGGGGACCTCCTCCTCATCACTCATTATGTCCATCTCTATCGTGTTCTCTGCCAGAATTAAATCTGGTGTAAGGTCCTCATCTCCTTCATCTTCTTCTGGCAATAATGGTTGCGCATTACTCAGTTCAAGAAACTCATTGGAAAATAACTCCTCTGACCCCAGTGAAGAAGGGGCACCGGTGGTGGAGGAAGTGTTACGTGGGGTGGCCATAGCAGTGGAGGATGAGGAGGATGTTGTGGTAAAGTTAGAAACGGTAGAGGATGGGGTGTGCTGTGTAAGCCAGTCAACTACCTCTTCAGCATTTTGGGAGTTCAGGGTCATTGGCTTTTTTAAAACTGGGAAATTTGCTAGGGCCACAGGATTGCATAGCAGCACGGCCCCTAGCACGGCCTCTGCGTGGCGGCCTGCCTTTGCCTGGCATTATTTTTAAAAAAACAACAACAACAACAAAAACTCAGTTGGTTTTTCTGGAAACGATAATACACACAGCTAGATGGCGGGTTGAAGAAAACACTGTGCAAATAATGCCTACAAAGTCAACGTATACACTACTACAGCGGTGGATACGGATTACGTAAAATATATGAATGCTGCTTGAAAAAAAGTAACTCAAGTGGTTTTTCTAGAGACGATAATATTATCAATATTTAGACAAAATGTGAACAAGGTCACACAGCTCGATGGCGGGTTGAAGAAAACAGTGTGCAAATAATGCCTACAAGGTCAACGTATACACTACTACAGCGGTGGATACGGATTACGTAAAATATATGAATGCTGCTTGAAAAAAAGTAACTCAAGTGGTTTTTCTAGAGACGATAATATTATCAATATTTAGACAAAATGTGAACAAGCTCACACAGCTCGATGGCGGGTTGAAGAAAACAGTGTGTAAATAATGCCTACAAGGTCAACGTATACACTACTACAGCGGTGGATACGGATTACGTAAAATATATGAATGCTGCTTGAAAAAAAGTAACTCAAGTGGTTTTTCTAGAGACGATAATATTATCAATATTTAGACAAAATGTGAACAAGCTCACACAGCTCGATGGCGGGTTGAAGAAAACACTGTGCAAATAATGCCTACAAGGTCAACGTATACACTACTACAGCGGTGGATACGGATTACGTAAAATATATGAATGCTGCTTGAAAAAAAGTAACTCAAGTGGTTTTTCTAGAGACGATAATATTATCAATATTTAGACAAAATGTGAACAAGCTCACACAGCTCGATGGCGGGTTGAAGAAAACAGTGTGCAAATAATGCCTACAAGGTCAACGTATACACTACTACAGCGGTGGATACGGATTACGTAAAATATATGAATGCTGCTTGAAAAAAAGTAACTCAAGTGGTTTTTCTAGAGACGATAATATTATCAATATTTAGACAAAATGTGAACAAGCTCACACAGCTCGATGGCGGGTTGAAGAAAACAGTGTGCAAATAATGCCTACAAGGTCAACGTATACACTACTACAGCGGTGGATACGGATTACGTAAAATATATGAATGCTGCTTGAAAAAAAGTAACTCAAGTGGTTTTTCTAGAGACGATAATATTATCAATATTTAGACAAAATGTGAACAAGCTCACACAGCTCGATGGCGGGTTGAAGAAAACAGTGTGCAAATAATGCCTACAAGGTCAACGTATACACTACTACAGCGGTGGATACGGATTACGTAAAATATATGAATGCTGCTTGAAAAAAAGTAACTCAAGTGGTTTTTCTAGAGACGATAATATTATCAATATTTAGACAAAATGTGAACAAGCTCACACAGCTCGATGGCGGGTTGAAGAAAACACTGTGCAAATAATGCCTACAAGGCCAACGTATACACTACTACAGCGGTGGATACGGATTACGTAAAATATATGAATGCTGCTTGAAAAAAGTGACTCCGGTGTTTTTTCTGGAGACGGTAATATTATGGATATTTAGACAGAATGGGAACAAGGTCACACAGCTCGATGGCGGGTTGAAGAAAACAGTGTGCAAATAATGCCTACAAGGCCAACGTATACACTACTACAGCGGTGGATACGGATTACGTAAAATATATGAATGCTGCTTGAAAAAAGTGACTCCGGTGTTTTTTCTGGAGACGGTAATATTATGGATATTTAGACAGAATGGGAACAAGGTCACACAGCTCGATGGCGGGTTGAAGAAAACAGTGTGCAAATAATGCCTACAAGGCCAACGTATACACTACTACAGCGGTGGATACGGATTACGTAAAATATATGAATGCTGCTTGAAAAAGTGACTCCGGTGTTTTTTCTGGAGACGGTAATATTATGGATATTTAGACAGAATGGGAACAAGGTCACACAGCTCGATGGCGGGTTGAAGAAAACAGTGTGCAAATAATGCCTACAAGGCCAACGTATACACTACTACAGCGGTGGATACGGATTACGTAAATATATTATGGCTGCTTGAAAAAAGTGACTCCGGTGTTTTTTCTGGAGACGGTAATATTATGGATATTTAGACAGAATGTGAACAAGGTCACACAGCTCGATGGCGGGTTGAAGAAAACAGTGTGCAAATAATGCCTACAGGGCAAATAATGCCTAAAAGGTCAACTTATACACTACTACAGCGGTAGTAAAATAAAAAAAAGTAAAATAAAAAAAAATGAATATTAAAAAAAAAAAATTAAAGTTGGTGCTGCTGAACTACTAGGAGCAGCAGATTAGCACACCAGTCCCACTCCCCAACACTGCTAGACTAATAGCACTGGGCTCTTATAGTAGTAGTAGTAGTAGTAGTAGTAAAACAACAAAAAAATAAATAAAAGCAGTCCTTACAAGGACTACTATTATTGCAGCAGTCAGCAGATGAGATCAGAAGCAGGACAGCTGCCCACTGCAGCTACATACAGAGCACTGCAGTAGAAGGTAGATTACTAGCCAGCAAAGCTACCTAAGCTTAAATGTCCCTCAAACCCCTGCAGACTTCTGTCCCTCCAATAACAGAGCAGTATCAAAACGATTACTAGCCAGCAAACTTTCAACTGTCCCTGAAATCACTAACAGGCAGCAGCTCTCTCCCTACACTATCTCTTCAGCACACACAGGCAGAGTGAAAAAACGCTGCAGGGCTTCGGTTTTTATAGGGAAGGGGAGTGGTCCAGGGGAGAGCTTCCTGATTGGCTGCCATGTACCTGCTGGTCTGGGGTGAGAGGGCAAAAAAAAGCGCCAACAATGGCGAACCCAAAATGGCGAACGTCGCGCGACGTTCGCGAACTTCCGGCGAGCGCGAACACCCGATGTTCGCGCGAACAAGTTCGCCGGCGAACAGTTCGCGACATCTCTATATGGCTGTATGTTGTATAGAATTTGTCCAAAATTAGGCAATCAATGCAGTAAAAAACTTCTGTTAAGGTGGACTAATTATTTGCACAGTTATCGTTAATTCACTCTCCCTTTACCTGAAAAGATCTCATTAGATATTCAATAATTTATTTTAATAAAGCCATTTATTTCCATGTAGCTTTTCCATGTGACCTTAACAATACTTGTGTCTGACTGTGATTAAATATTAGCGCACCTCACCTG
The DNA here is from genome assembly GCF_017654675.1 of Xenopus laevis. Classification (NCBI taxonomy): domain Eukaryota; kingdom Metazoa; phylum Chordata; class Amphibia; order Anura; family Pipidae; genus Xenopus; species Xenopus laevis. The sequence goes on along the minus strand of NC_054374.1, from coordinate 130,809,937 downwards.
AAATATGGGGGGTGCCAGGCAAGCAAAGACTGAGGCGGCCCATGCGGTCACGTGATACTAGTCTGGCCAATCGTAAACCCTCATCCATTAGAGTCTGCTGCAGAATTTGCCTGCTCCATGGTGCAGGATGTGACAGGTTTAGAGAGAGGTCTGTAGGGCCACTGGGAGATGTAGGCATTCTTACTGACACTGCTGTAGGTGAAAAAGAGATATATTCATTATAGACTTCCTTATAAGGAGTGGGACAATATTTATATGGGATTTTTATGTTTGATTTATGCACCACTCTATTGTACAGTGTCGGACTGGCCCACAGGGATACCAGGAAAAGTCCCGGTGGGCCCCGGTGTCAGTGGCCTCTCATGATGTTCAATATTTGGCCTATTTCATGGCCATTCCCTATTTCTATGAAGCTAAATAGATGGAATAATAGATTATAGTATGTAAAGAATAGAGACTAGTAGAATAGAGCATGAGTGAGGAGAGGAATTCCAGTGTAACTGCACAAACACACCTAGTTGGCATTGGTTATTTTGGCAAGTTGTGATGGACAAGGCATTAGTATTGCTGCATGTTATTAGGAGCCGTAACAGGGAAAAACCTTTGTAAAGGTGAGTTTGTTTTGCAAATGCTCTCCCAATCATAAATGAGCCTAAAAGGGGACCCGTCACCCAAAAAAATTATTAAAAATCCTATTTTATCAGATTAGTCAAGGAAAATTAACTTTAATTACACTATATAAATTATTTGAATCTTCTTTCCTTCAGTGTGGGATTTCAAAATTATAACAAGCAGGCAGGAGCCATTTTGTGGACACTGTTATTAAGGCAAGTCTTGTATCATCTCAGAATCTTGTTTGTGCACCAGAATGGGGACATGATGTCCATCCCCATGCCCTGGCTACACAGTTATATGGTAAAGAGAGAGGGGGAATGTTTGGGAAGCAGTGACATATAAGAAGTGCTGAATTGAAAGTGAAAGTAATTTTCTGCCCCGCCTCTATGCCACGGGCATAGAGGAGTGGCAGACAATATTTGATTGACAGCTAAGATTTTTAAATGAGCTTACAACAGCAATGAATGCTTAAATAAAAAATAGAAATGGGATTTCATGTTTAATTTGAAAAGGACTTTTATTATACAGATTTTTGTGTCTGGGTGACAGGTCCACTTTAATGTAGGTTTGTCACAAATTCCCCAGTTTACAAAATATATTATAAATGTATCTGCTGGATAGATGAGGGTGATCCAGCATACTGATTATATAAGTGAAAGCAATAGTACGGCCCCCCATTCAGAATGTCCATGCAGCTGCCACAGCAAGATCATTACTAAAGTCATGCACATAACTGGCTATACCAAATTCTTTCAAGGAGCAAAGACAAGAATAAATACCCATCTACGGAAGTGTCTGCACATGTGTTTAGCAAGGAATTAAATAGGCAATACCTAAAATTGCATTCAAATTATTACTTTAATTCGTTTTTTTTTGCAACTAAATAACATAAAAACATATAGGGGCAGATTTATCAAGGGTAGAAGTGAATTCAAGGGAATTCAAGTAAAAAAATTCGAAATTCAAAGTAATTTTTTGGATACTTCGACCATCGTATAGAATACTACGACTTTGAATTTACCACGATTCGAAGTAAAAATCGTTCGACTGTTCGACCATTCGATAATCGAAGTACTGTCTCTTTTAAAGAACTTCGACTTCAATACTTCGCCAAGTTTTTCGGTTTCGAAGAAAAATCGTACGATCGGAATACGATCGAACGATGAATAAAATCCTCCGACTTTGAATTTGAATGTCGGAGGATTCTATTCGATGGTCGAATTTCGAAGTATTTTCCACTTCGAAATTCGACCCTTGATAAATCGGCCCCATATACTTAGAAAGACAGTGTTCTCTCAGAGCAGAGAGATCATTTTCAGTCAGAAAATACTCTAGTAAGTTATAGGAAAACTCACAATCGTGAAAAACAAATTGATTTATTCCAAAGTCAGAAGGGCTCATTAGTGTCCGCAAGTGCAGTTGCAGTCCCCCCAATCACCCTGTAGTCAGTTGCGGGTAAACAGTGCAGGTTATAACACTGTATTTATTCTTTAGAATGCTTTTCCATACCAGAGTAAACAGCTCTAGACACTGTCTCTGTTTGTTTAGGTAGCAGCTTGGTTTGACATCACTTCCTGCCTGAGTCTCTCACTGTTTGCTCATAGCTCTGACCTCAGATAACAGCAGGGAGGGGAGGAGGGAGAGGAGCAAACTGAGCATGTTCAAGCCCAAGCCCTGGAGCTTTAAGCAGGAAGTCTAATGCAGAAGCCCATGTGTACACAATATAGAAGGAATGAAATGGGATGTTTCTTTTGACTCTGAGCAGCATTACTTTGAGGGTTTACTAGTGTATTCAAATAGACCTTTCTGATAAAACTTACTTAATTTTAACCTTTCCTCCTCCTTTAAAGGTACTTGTATCAAAATACAGTCCTAGCACTTGCCCTATGTGCCACTCAGACTTTCCTGCCTTCTCTTAAGTGCTGCCCTGTCTCTTGACACAGGGGAACCCTGGATCTACCACCAACTCCTGACCAGGTGGTTGATCCAATGTTTACTTTGCGTCTAGCGTCTATAGGCGCAGCACACTTGTACCTAAAGTATAAAGAGCAGGCATCACTTGTACAGCAAAAAAAAAGAAATTACACCAGACAGACTTGTGCACAAAAACTGACAGGTAAAGTATGATTTAATTTTGTTGTGCTTGGATTCAAGTATCATTGATAAATGCAGATGCAATTAAATTTTAAGACTGAGGGGGGGTTATTTATCAAGGTCCGAATTTATCTCAATATTTCTAAGTTTGAAATCTGACCAACTCAGATTGTCTGAATGGACCTTATTTATGAAGAAAAAAGCCTGAAAAAATAGGGTCGGGCAAACTTCAGCGCTTTCCTTAAAAACTCTGAATTGTTTGGAGTTTTGAGCAAAAACTATGATTTATTCGTAGTAGTCTGAGTTTTTTTGCGCAGAAACCACAAACTCATTGTATATCGGTACGGACATCAGCACAGACACTGGGACCTTCCCTATTGACTTGTACAGGACCTCGAGAGCTTTTAGATGCCGGGGTTTCGGATTTAGAGTTTTTAAACCATCAGACTTTAATAAATTTCGAAAAAAATTTAGTTTTTTCCCTCCGAAAACCACAAATTTTTTTGAATTTCGGATATTCAGAGCATAATAAATAACCCCTTGAGTGTTGGAATTGAACCATACCAAGGAGATACTGTTACCTTGCAAAGCGCCGTCCATGCTCTCCCCCGACATACAGCCATTGCCTTCTTCTAGACCGTGTCGCATTGATACAGACCCACCTTTTGATTCTAACTGCAAAGGCATCTCCACTGCCTGAACAAAGAAAATACATGAATTAATTCCTCATATCGTTTAAATAACAATTAAGAACTATCACTTTGTCTCTAAGAAAATACGTTTAATATTTACTATTCAGTAATTTTTTTATCTATATACAGTTTTAACTATGATATGTTCAACAGAACATAAAGGTTTGTTCCATCCACTAGCCACTGACTTGCTAGATATATACAGTCCTGACTATATATCATTTAACCTCTTACAGTATTTTGAGTCAGATTCAATCAGAGGAGAAACACTTAAGAAAACCCATTGAAATCATTCTCACTTAACACTGAATTGAATCTGGCCCTTTATGGAGAAATCCCAATATCATTCCTTTCATAATAAAAATAATGACTGAATGCTTCCTCTATACACAGGTACTTACTTCTTGCTTGAGGATTTTAGGCTGTGATGCACCAAGTTCTTCACTATTCAGTCTAAACAAAAATAGAATATGTTAGGGCAACTTAAACAATTGCTCTGCAGTATCTTATAATTATGGGTTAATTTCTTAACAGAGGGTTGGGAACAGAGCATTTGTTGTGTTAAAAACATGATATTGTGATAAGGCTTTTTTAAACTGACTGCATTTTTTTTACCACCCTAAGGAGTATATTTATCAAAGAGTGAAGTTAATAGTGAAGTTCCGCCACTAGAGTGAAATTCCGCCACTTCCCATTCATTTATATGGGGTTTTTAAAGGCGTATTTATCAAAGGGTGAAATTTCACTTTCACCCATTGATAAAACGCCTTTCAAAATCCCATAGAAATGAATGGAGAGCTGTGGAATTTCACTTTAGTGGCGGAATTTACCCCTAATTCTTTCCTCTTTTTTTTTCTAAAAGCAGTCAAGCTTTTGAAAAATCTGGCCAGCCTGACTATTTGCCTGATACCTACTGGCCAGGTTAGAATATTCCATTGGATGAAGATTATTTTTATGTGGTCCTCTCGCAATAGGTTTCCACAGATCTGCAGTATGCTCTTTTCTCTTGCCAAGGGACCCAATGAATACACAAGCTTGATTTGGCCTAGTGGGTAGTTGCCAAATAAGAAAAACTGAGCACATTTTTTATAATTTTTTTTTATTTTGTTTTTGAATATATTTTATTTTATCTAAAACTATAAAGCTCAACATTGGGAGGCCAATTAATCAGAATTCGAATTTAATAATTTTTGGAGGATTTTTTACATTTTTAAATAAAATTTGAGGGTTTTTTTTCAAAGACTTTTTATAGAATTTAAAGAATTACCAAACTTGAATGTGTGCATATTTACAAAAAAACTTGAATGTGAATGCCAATTGTATTCTACTCATTATTTTCAATGGGTCTAACGACTCTCAAAAAAAAATCAGAAAAATCGGAAAAACTCAAATTCAAATAAACACTAAGGGGCTGATTCACTAAGGGTCAAATATCGAGGGTTAATTAACCCTCGATATTCGACTGGGAATTGAAATCCTTCGACTTCGAATATCGAAGTCGAAGGATTTAGCGCAAATAGTGCGATCATACGATCGAAGGATTATTCCTTCGATCGAACGATTAAATCCTTCGAATCGAATGATTTGAAGGATTTTAATCCAACGATAGAAGGAATATCCTTCGATCAAAAAAAGTTAGCCAAGCCTATGGGGACCTTCGGTAACTTTTAGATGGCGAACTACGGGGTCAAAGTTTTTTTTTAAAGAGACAGTACTTCGACTATCGAATGGTCGAATAGTCAAACGATTTTTAGTTCGAATCCATTCGATTCGAAGTTGTAGTCGAAGGTCGAAGTAGCCCATTCGATGTTCGAAGTAGCCCAAAAAAAACATCGAAATTCGAAGTTTTTTACCTTCGAATCCTTCACTCGAAGTTAGTGAATCAGCCCCTTACAATTTAACTATGACAACTCCCATTGACTTGTGTATGAACCCTTTATTAAGGGGTTGCTCTCGATGGACTTTGGTCATTTTCAACCCAACTTAACTATTTTACTATGTAATATAATGAATCAGGTTAATGTTATTTACCAACTTCATTATCCTTTCCATCTTAAACTGACAAATCTATGGATTACTGGGTGGGCATAAAAATAACTTCTACAGTCCTGCTCTATAAAATAATTGCAAATACCTGGATTGGTATATTGACCAACCTGATCATTCACCTTTTTGTAGAGGTTTACACAGTAACAGCTCTCACATTTATTATGCATCTGGGGCACATGTACTTTAGTTGCAGCATTTATATTTTGAGGTTTGGATCTGGATCTATCAATTTGTTAATTGTAAAACTTCCTTTGTTTCCTATGTCTAAGATTTCTTATCTCTTATATATACCAGTCAAATACATTACATTCCACTCTAGAAGGATATGAATGTAAATGATTTTTTTTTAAGGACATAATTAGAACTTGGTTCTGATTATATTCTTAGAATTCCTGCCATAAAGCAAGGCAGTACTGCTGAAGGAAGTTGCATGAATACCAGGGGTCACAAGTAACCTTTCATAAATAGTTAACAGAGACTGATTGTACAAGTAGATTGCATTTTTCCAATGAAAAAGATTAGTAAAATATGCAGAAGACCCTGAACCCATTTACAATGTGAAGCTGAACAAACCTGGAGCATTTAAGAGATGCCAGATAAGAACTCTCTCGGGCTGCTTGCCGAGCAAGTGAAAATAGCTCCACCCTCCTTAGGAGTAAGGTGTTATCTCTCATACAGCACTGGGCTGCTGCTTCATTAATTGTAAGCTGTGGGGAAGAGTATAAAGCAGAGATGTTATTTAATGCTTATTTAATGCTTAAATACATATCAACAGAACAGTAAGGGAACAACCTACGTGAATCATTTCTACAGGCTGGTGCCTGTATCATATGCTTGATCTGCTGGACAAACGTTTTCTGGCGTACATGGTGGAGGGCCGATAATATAAGCAAGTGTTGACCACTTCCATTTTTAAACCACTCCCACTTTAAACTACATCTGTGTTATCACATGAAATGTTAAGGCCATACCAACATTAATAGTGGTAGTGTCCCACAAACTAAATGGCTGGGGTTCATTGCAGGGATATCACTTATCATCATCATTATGTCGTATTAAGAGATACCCTTAGATCCATATGCCTCCTCTCCTCCTATGGATAGCACAGCAACCCCGGCACTTGATTAAACATCTTGGGGACCCCTAATAAGTAATTTCCTAATGCTAACAAATCCCCACCAGTTTCACCTCCCACAGGTAGAGTAGGGCAGGCAGATTATGTACTATGTGCAGTGACACAGTGCCAATCTACAAGTCTGTCTGAGGTTTTGAACAGGTGAAAATTTGGCCACTGACAGTCTGAGGTGTGATCAATGAAAGGCCTTACAGGTGTGAATAATACATTGAATTACAGGTGCAAACACAGGGCTTTTAGAGCCTGAATCTGAGGTGTAAAGAATAAATTAATCTCAGTTCTGATATCTTTGTAAGGTTACACAAAGGTAAGCAATAAAAGCAGCCAGGATGAAGACACACAGAGCTACTGTATGTATAGCAGCTACTTGTCATGGCTTCAAAAATAGACTATGCTGATAATTTACTGATAACTGTCTCTATGTGTGTTTTAGCAGAGGCAATTCTCGGTATTGTCTATGGCAGGTTTTTTGGGCACTTTGCAAGTAGCTCCATGTGTCTTCACCCTAATGGAGGTCCACACAAGGGGGATTGCAGGATGCCAGTTGGACAACACTGATCTATTGAACATTTCTTGATTATAAAATCCATTTCATCAAATGATTCTACATAACTGCCAATGAGGGATCACATACACTAATTGTGACCTGTGTCTCAAATGTCTTAGGGGACCACAAGATAAAGGCAACACTTATTAAGAAAGAAAACTTTACACTTCCAATTGCATTGCAATTTTAGCAACAAAAGAAATGATGGCTCTTTATGACAGGGTCAGACTGCTGGAGTACAAGAGAATATCCCAGTAGGCTCCAGTTTAGGAAAATTCCCACCAGCTCTTATTTTTACCATAAGTCTATATATCCTGCATGTAAGGTTCTCTGGCAGCCCTAGGAGGCCCAGAGCGACACTGCTTTATGACATGGCAAAGTAACTTTAGCTCAAGGCAGCCCAACAGTGTCTGATGAATTAGCACATACAGCTTACTAAATAAATGTTTCCATTTCTTCTTTCATTTCTGACTGCCTGGAACATTTTACAGTTCCTTCAGACAGGAAAGTGTAAAAAATTGGGAAAGTACTAAACTGCTGGAAATCTTTCGAGATTCTCCAGTTTGATTTATGATAAACTTGTCCCCAAAAAGTGACAAATGGCCATAGACTATTATGGATAGCTAAAAAATGTTGCACAGTTAAAAAAAATGCCCGTGGATCTCAATGCTTTTTGGCAACTTTTTTTGCTGTTTGGCAAATGTTTGGCGAAGCGAAACAGTTCAGATTCTCCAATCACTAGTGAGAATCATTTGTGAGACAACGTCAGGCGCTGAAGTGACTAGTTTTAAAGAATGGCAATTAAGTCAGTTTGACATCTAATTCATGATGTGCAGTGTGGTATTGTAACAATGTCATTTATATCTCAGAACACCAATTTTATGGTACATATACCAATAATCTTACTTCTGCCACTTTTTACCTCGGGAGGAGCCCTCGGCTAATTGGATGCTGCCAGGTCTTATTAAGAGAGGAGCCAAGCGAAGGTTCTGAATGAGCAAAGGGGCCCGATCGTTTAGCAAGGTTTAGGACGGAAGGCACAATTCTAGGAATAGACAGAGCATAGCCAAACAGGCCGGGTCGGTGCAGGTTCAAGCGAAGTCAGACAGGCAAGGGTCAAAACCAGAAGATCTACAGAATGATCAGGCAGGCACAGGTCAAGATAACGGATTTCAGAATAGTTAGGCAGGCACAGGTTAGGATAACGGATTTCAGAATAGTCAGGCAGGCAAGGGTCAAAACAGGAATCAGCGACAATAATAAAGCACCCAGGAAACTAACAAGTAGAACCAAGCAACGGGCAAAACTCGCGCCAAAACAAGATGACGTCATGACGCCGGCGACGCATAAACCCGGAAGTGTGCATGCCTAAGGAACTCTGCCTCCTGAAGAGAGAGCACGGTGGGCATCCCCGCCGCCCCACTAGACCACCAGGGTAGTTTATATCAAATTAAGTGGCATATTAAAGAATCTTATCAAACTGGAATATATATTAAAGTAAATATTGCCCTTTTACATCTCTCGCCTTAATCCACCATTTAGTGATGGTCTGTGTGCTGTCTCAGAGATCACCTGACCAGAAATACTACAACTCTAACTGTAACAGGAAGAAGTGTGGAAGCAAAAGACAGAACTCTGTGGCTCATGTGACCTAACAAGTATAGTTTGTTTGGTATGTTTGTGTGCACTGTGAATCCTACGATCCCAGGGGGCGGCCCTTATTTTTTAAAATGGCAGTTTTCTATTTAGGATTACCCAATGGCACATACTACTAAAAAAAGTATATTACGAAAAATGGTTTATTTACATGAAGCAGGGTTTTACATATGAACTGTTGTATGCATTATATTTTTATAGAGACCTACATTGTTTAAGGGGTATAGTTTTCCTGCTGAATTTATTGTCATTATGCGTGACCACATTCAAAACTTTGTATTTGTTTGTAGAGCAGGCACTCAATGAGCAGTCCTCCAGGCAAACTTGTAAAAAACAGATGTTTATTGAAGTATAAAGGACGTTGACAGCTATTTGAGGCCTGTTTTTTACAATTCTGCCTGGAGGACTGCTCATTGAGTGCCTTCTCTACAAACAAATACGGTGATTTCCAGTGCCTTAAAGGAGAAACAATATCCTTTAATAAAAAAACAACCTACCCCCCTACCCTACATAGACCCCCCTCCTCCCCAGCCTAGGTGCCCCCCCAGGCAAATGCCTCTCTGTGCAGATTCTGTCCAGTGGAGTTTACGGGCGCCATCTTCTTCTCTCTATGGAATAGGACCGGTGAAGTGGCGCATGCACAGTTGGAGTAATTTTCTGTTTTGCGACACCTGCGCATGCGCTGAAAAACTCACGAAAATTGCAGAAGCGCCGGTCTCATTCCAAAGATTACCGAAGCAGCTGATGATGGCGCCCATGAACTCTGATGTCTGAATTCGCACCGAGGGGTAAGTAAAGAGTTAGGGGCATTTGCCCGGGGGGTACCTAGGCTGGGGGGAGGGGGGTCTTTGTAGGGTAGTGCTTCAGCTTAAAGAGAAACAAACCCTTAGCCTCCCCGTATATTTGGTGAGTCTCTGGGAAACAAAATATCTTATTATTTCACATTCATAACCTCACAACCTTCACTTTCCTACAAGTTGTAACTCTAAGGGTAGGACTACACGGGTGTTTTCGGCGCGATCCGACGCTCTGCGCAAAAACTGAGGCTTTCTAGTCGGATGCGACCGAAATAAGGTAACATATACAAATGTTGGATGAAGTCGCAGCGTTGATCCGACGTGACACGACTGTCGGATGCAGACGCAGCGCACAGCATCTGCAACCGACAGTCGTGTCGGATCAACGCTGAGACACCATATGACAATCTTACCTTATTTATGTCGCGTCGGATCACGCCGAAAATGCCCATGTAGTCCTACCCTAAGGGCATAGTTAGAAACTGATGCAATAAAACCTGAGCCAGATTAGGATCTCTCAAGCTTTTTACTTTGTATTGCCTGAACTCCTCGTTTTTCAATCAAAGGGATGAAGGCAATACCGTTATTACCTTTATATGATGATAGCAAGTACATACAATTTTCTATCTGAGCCTATTGTTACATTACCCCAATAGGCCACTCTCAATATGGTCAGCCTGAAATTAGAAACAGGAAAATGTTTGGAGCTCAGCTGCCATATTACCACTTTGGTGACGTGGCATTTATATAATCGTGAGTTTTTGGTACAGCAGAACAGTAAAGGAATTATTTCATTACATCTCTTCTTTTAAATTTGACATGGTGAAGAGCTCAATAAATTATTTTTGTACAACGTCAGCTAAAAATGACCAGTTAAATACAAGTCTGCGCCGTTGCTGACCTCATGCAATGTAAGTCTCTTCCCTTCCCGTCTCTTGGATTCACTTCGTCCATAGATAGCGCTGTGTCTGCGTATCTCACGCTCCTTCTTCTGACTTCCATTACTCATGAGAAAAATGTGTCCAAGTGAACGCCCCAACTTCTTGTTTGACTTTAGCATTGATCTGGCTTCACTGATATCTCCTTGAGGCAGTCCTTTCATCAGCCTGTCCACACTATCAGACACAACCTGGACTAGCTCAGGTTCTAGACTTTCCCCGGGTGAGAGATATTGATCACCTCCATTTTCTTCCTCAACGTCTTCCTCATCTGGATCCTCTAGCTCTGGAGAAATCTGAGCAGTCCACTGTCTCCTATCCAGCTGGGAAGGGGATATTTTCTCAGCTTGTTCTAAAAGAACAAAATTTCCAGGGCTTTTGCCTTGAACTTCAGGAACATTGATGTGCCCATTAGTATTTCTGCCAATTCGTCCCACTGTCTCAGAAATCTTGAACAATGGTATACTGCTGCTGACAGGTATACTTCCCAATTGAGGCTGGTTAAACAATCCTGGGTTGGTCGCCCAGTCTCTTAAGGCTTTTTGTAATCGTCTGACGTGCAATGGTTTGGTTGCCATGCCAACCAGAGACATGATTTCCAAAAATTCATCCTCACCCGCCTCACAGAGCTGCTGCACATCATCTCCCCCCTGCTGGATGAAGGTGTCATAATAACCAAGCAAGTTGGCTCTTTGCAGGACACGGTACAACTGCAGCTCACCCAGGGTGCGAGGAAGTATAACTGGGTCCGCAGGGATCCTGCAAGACATACATTTGAAGAAATGTTATAAAAGAACTTGTTTTAAATTTTCCTGGTTATAAGACTAAATGAGAATCTAATCCGCAAGTCTAAGCAGAAAAAAAATCAATGCACAAACTGAAAGAAATGATTAAATAGTTCCACAAACTAAACCAAAACCGCAACATAACTACCCAACTGCAGTAAAGCATCTAACCAACTGCCCACAACATCTAGGGGCACATTTACTTAGCTCGAGTGAATGAATAGAAGAAAAAATACTTCAAATTTCGAACGTTTTTTTTGGCTACTTCGACCATAGAATTGGCTACTTCGACCTTCGACTACTACTTTGAATCGAATGATTTGAACTAAAAATCATTTGACTATTCGACGATTCGATAGTCGAAGTACTGTCTCTTTAAATAAAACTTCGGCCCCCTACTTCGCCAACTAAAACCTACCGAACATCAATGTTAGCCTATGGGGAAGGTCCCCATAGGCTTTCTAGCAAATTTCTGATCGAAGGAATTTCATTCGATCGATGGATTAAAATCCTTCAAATCGTTCGATTCGAAGGATTTAATCGTTCAATCGAACGATTATTCCTTCAATCGAAAGAATAGCGGTAAATCCTTCGACTTCGATATTCGAAGTCGAAGGATTTAACTTCGATAGACGAATATCGAGGGTTAATTAACCCTCGATATTCGACCATTAGTAAATGTGCCCCCTAATGTCATTTAGCAAAAAATAAGATTCAGAGCTACAGGGGCATTTTGGGAGGCACAGAATCACTGTTAGAGGGTTGCCGTGGTTTTGCGTTGGCACAGACCCCCAAGTTTAACATTTCTAGCAAGTCCTTTGCTGAACCTTAGATCTCCTTTAACCATGGAAAAAGAATAATTTAATGGCAAATAACAACTTCCACTGGAAACAGAGTAAATGTCAGGCAGGCTTAGAGCCTATTTACAATATTCTGGAAGTACATGTAGGTAGACTGACCACCCACCAATACTTTTGATCACTCAGGGAGGCCCATTTATCAATATTCTCATTTTAGGCCCCTTAGTCGGTGCTTTGCAAATGTCAATGTTTTGTAAGCCATGGGTGATGGGACAGGTATCCCTAGCAGGTAAATTGAGTATATCACCTGCTCACAACACGTTAGGAACTCAAGTCAGTTCAGTATATTACACAGCTCTAGGCTATAGAGTGTGCACCATTACCTGTACTCCTTGCTTTGTAATTTACAATCTCATGATTAGTAAAATAGGACAAAGAAAAGCTGCTTCCAGGGTCCTATATACAAGAACAGATTGAGTTTCAAAGGTGGGTCAGAGTGCCCCACTTCACATTCCAAGTAATATTTCCTGTTATGCAGGGTGTCATTATTGTGTTATTATATACAATTATATATGTGACTATGTGCTTAGGATATACAAGGTGCTAAATTCCACCTATGCTCTGCTTTCGAGGGCATAGTTTATATATCTTTTGACATTTTTATAATTCACTAATGACAATGCAATTATCTCTCAGGCTGAAAAAGCATATTTCTTTGTCTAAAACAGGGCAGGTGCCTGGTAGCAAGGTATGGTGATAGTGTCGGACTGGGACACCAGGGGCCCACCCAAAAACCTTTGACCAGGGGCCCACCAATTAATCTTAGACCAGGGGCCCACTCTCAGTACTATTTTTCTTCCTCTCCTCACTCAACCTCTATTCTCCTAGTCTCTTTTCTTTACATACTATAATCTATTTTTTCAACTATTTAGCCTCTTTGTTCTCATAAAAATAGGGAATGGCCATGACATAGGCCAAATGTTTAGCAGCATGAGGGCCCACTGACACCTGGGCCCTCCAGGACTTTTCCTGGTATCCCGCTGGGCCAGCCCGACACTGTATGGAGACAATTACCGTCAGAGTAGTGCTGCTTTGATTTTGGTTAAGTTTTTTTTTCCTTTTTTTTGTCAGGACTGCCAGACGTACCCGACCCAGAAGTATCCGACGGCACTGTTTACATTCCCGGCGGTCACAGTGAAGATCCAAGATGGCGGCGCCCATGCTGAACACATGGCTGCAGCGTCGCTGTATGATGATGTCATCTCTGGTGCCGGGATCTCATCATAAAAGGGCGCCCAAAACACTGTGACGGCGCCCAAGAATAGGATTTGCTGCCATTAATCCTGGGTTCCTGTTTGTGTTTCCTGTATCCTGATTCCTGCTCCTGCCTTGGTTTTGACCCCCTGCCTGGACTCTTGTTATTTGATCCTGATCTGCCTGCCATTGAACTCTTGCCTGGACTTTGACCTTGATTCTGCTTAACCCTTTGGATACCGCGACCTTGCTCCCTCAAGAGGGCTTCCTCCTTGATCCAGACTACCTCCCTGGAGGGAGCTCCCATCTCCCTGACATTATTCTTGGGCCATGGATCCCACTGAGGAAGCTCAGCCAGATTTCGGCAGGGCCTTTCGAGGTCTGCATACTCGCATGGAGGCGTACGAAGCTCGGCAAAATTATGTCGGACGCACGCTGGAGGCGATTTTGGAAAAGTTATCTATGCTGATGCCGACTACTCCAACGCCGACAACGCCCACGCTAGTTGCTGCCGACATGGCTACACAGTCCTCCACTTCTGGTCCACGTATTCCTGCACCGCCTCTCTACAGTGGCGACCCTCAAGCCTGTCGTGGTTTTGTGAATCAGTGCCAGATTCGGTTCGCCCTGCAACCTGCAGAATTTAACTCTGAGCGAGCAAAGGTTGGTTTCGTGATCACTCGTCTGGCAGGGAAAGCGCTCGAATGGGCATCTCCGCACTGGGAGAAGGAGTCTCCTTTAATTGATGATTCCAAAGCCTTCCTTCAAGAATTCCGGACTGTGTTCGATGCTCCCGGTCGGGTGGCGACCACTGCTTCTCGTCTGTTCCAGATCCGCCAAGGAAATCGCAGTGTTGCAGAATATGCCATTGAATTCCGTACTCTCGCTGCAGAGACTTGTTGGAACAATGATGCCTATCATGCTGCCTTCTACAATGGTCTCTCTATCCGCCTCAAAGATGACCTGGTCTCTCGTGAATTACCCACGCAGGTTGAAGACCTCATTGCTTTGTCTGTCAAGGTGGACACCCGTCAGAGAGAACATCAAGCTGATAGGGACCGAGTCAAGAAATTTCAACCCATGTTGGCTCCTCGCTTTCAAAGACCTCTATTACCTCCTACCCCCCAGCAGCCTTCTGTTATTCCTCCGGAGGAACCTATGCAAGTCGGAAGAGCTCATCTCTCTGAACAGGAGAAACTCCGGAGACGTACGGCTGGACTTTGTCTCTACTGTGGGGGTCAATCTCACTTTGCCAACTCCTGTCCTGTGAAGCCTCAGAGTTCCCCTCTTCAAGGTAACCTTGGAAAGACTCATGTAGGGGGCGTTACTCCCAAGTTGCAAGAGAACTCTCACAGGTTTCTTCTGCCTTTACAGATCCGTCTGTCCACTAAGACCATTGTTGGCTCAGCTTTTATTGACTCTGGAGCTGCCGGAAATTTCATGGACGCTCTCTTTGCCAAGCATATGAATGTTCCCCTGTTTCCATTGACTCCTCCACTTCGAGTAACCGCCATTGATGACCGACCCCTTGAAGCCGAGTTTATCTCTATGACGACTGGGGAATTGCCTGTGCAGGTTGGGACTTTACACAAAGAAAAGTTATCGTTCCTGATTATTTCCTGTCCTTCTGTTCCAGTCGTCTTGGGGCTTCCCTGGTTACGCCTGCATAACCCTATCATTGATTGGTCCTCGGGGCAGGTTTCCCGTTGGAGTCCATACTGCCAACAGCATTGCCTTCCTGCTGAACCCATCCAGAGGGTGAATATTTCTACGTCAGATTTGAAGACGCTTCCCTCCTTCTACAAGGAATTCTCTGATGTCTTCTGTAAAAAGTCTGCAGAATTTCTCCCTCCTCATCGTCACTACGATTGTCCAGTTGATCTCCTGCCTGGAACCATGCCTCCTAGAGGTCGCACTTATCCTCTCTCCCCAGCAGAGACCGCTTCCATGAAGGAATATATCCAAGAAAATCTCCAGCGGGGGTTTATTCACCCTTCTACTTCTCCTGCAGGGGCTGGAATCTTCTTCGTGGAGAAGAAGGATGGAGGCCTACGTCCTTGTATTGACTACCGGGGTCTTAATAAAATCACCGTTAAGAACCGGTATCCTTTGCCTCTGATCGCAGAACTTTTTGACCAACTGAAGGGGGCTAAAATCTTCACTAAGTTGGATCTCCGTGGGGCGTATAACCTCATCCGCATCCGTGAAGGTGACGAATGGAAGACAGCATTCAACACTCGTGATGGGCACTATGAGTACCACGTAATGCCCTTTGGTCTCTGCAATGCCCCCGCTGTCTTTCAAGAATTCGTGAACGACATTTTCCGGGATCTCTTGGGAAAGTTTGTGGTCGTGTACCTAGATGACATCCTGATTTTCTCCAAGGACCTTGCAAGCCATCGCTCCCAGGTGAAGGAAGTACTCTCTCGTTTGAGGAAGAACTCTCTCTTTGTCAAACTGGAGAAATGTGTGTTTGAAGTGTCCAAGATTCCTTTTCTGGGCTATATCATCTCCCCAGAGGGTTTCGAGATGGATCCTGTGAAAGTGTCTGCAATCCAAGAGTGGCCCCTACCGCTGAGCACTAAGGCAATCGAGAGATTCATTGGTTTTGCCAATTACTACCGGCAATTCATTAAGGGGTTCTCTTCTCGCATTGCTCCTATCCTGGCCCTCATCCGAAAAGGGGGTAAACCCAGCTTGTGGCCCCCGTCTGCTATTGAAGCCTTTCAATCCCTGAAGGATGCCTTCACTTCCGCTTTGGTTCTCCGCCATCCTGATCCGGAGTTACCTTTCTTCATCGAGGTGGATGCTTCTGAAGTTGGAGCTGGAGCTATCTTGTCCCAAAGACATCCCTCTGATGGAAAGTTGCACCCATGTGCATATTTCTCTAAGAAGTTCTCTCCTGCCGAACATAATTATGATGTAGGAAATCGAGAACTCCTGGCTGTCAAGCTTGCCTTAGAAGAGTGGCGTCACCTCCTTGAAGGTTCCTTGATCCCAGTCACGATCTACACAGATCATAAGAATCTTGAGTTCATTCAATCTCTCAAGAGGCTGAATCCCAGACAAGCAAGGTGGGCTCTCTTCTTCTCTCGATTTAACTTTGTCTTGACTTATCGCCCTGGCTCCAAGAATCGGAAAGCCGATGCTCTGTCTCGAAGTTTCACTCCGGTGGATCGTACTCCTGAAAGACAAGAGCCAATTATTCCTCCTGTCAAGATCATCGCTTCTTTATACCCTCAATTTGCTGATCAAATTCTGGCTGGTCAATCTTCTGCTCCTCCTGATACTCCCATCGGAATGGCATTCGTACCTCCTGAACTTCGTCTGCCTATCCTGCAACAGACTCATAGCTCCAAGCAAGCGGGACACCCTGGTCCTGCTAAGACTCTAGAACTTTTACGGCGTCTAGTCTGGTGGCCGACTATTCGTAAAGATGTCAAAGACTTTGTTGCTGCTTGTACCGTTTGTGCCACTTCCAAGCCTAGCCATTCTCGCCCTAGCGGGTTACTACAGCCTTTGCCTGTCCCCTCTCGTCCTTGGACGCATTTGGCAATGGACTTCATAGTCGAACTTCCTCCCTCCAGTGGGAACACCGTGATCTGGGTCGTCATAGATCGTTTTAGCAAGATGGCCCACTTCATCCCTTTACGGAAGCTTCCATCTGCAGTGGAGTTGTCACAGTTGTTTATTCAATTCATTTTCCGCCTGCATGGCTTCCCGGCGGAGATTGTCTCTGACAGAGGTTCCCAGTTCACGGCGAAATTTGGCGTTCCTTATGCAAGGTCTTGGGTATTGCTCTCCAATTCTCCTCTGCCTATCATCCCCAAATGAATGGGGCAGCGGAGCGAGTGAATCAAGCCTTAGAACAATTCCTGAGAAATCATGTCTCCCTCTGCCAAGATGATTGGTCTGACCTTCTCCCATGGGCGGAATTTGCTCATAACAACGCCTGTCATTCATCCACTGGAAGATCTCCATTCATGTCTGTGTATGGCCAACATCCTCAAGCCTTTCCGCACTGATTTGACTGATGTCCCAGCCACTGATGACCATGCGGCCCATATGTCCGCTATTTGGGCTGCAACCAAGTCTAATTTGGAGAAGAGTGCTCTTGTGCACAAGACCTTCGCGGATCGGAGACGTAGGTCCTCTCCTCTCTTCAAGGTTGGTGATAAAGTTTGGCTTTCTTCCCGAAACATTCGTCTGAAGGTGCCATCTCCCAAATTGGGTCCGAAGTTTGTGGGTCCATTTCCCATCTTGGAGATTATCAATCCTGTGGCTGTCAGACTTCAGCTTCCCCCTGAGATGCGAATCCCCAATGTGTTTCATGTCTCCTTGGTGAAACCCGCTACCTCCAACCTCTTTTCTATTGACCAGTCTCCCCCTCCTACTATCTCTGTGGATGGTCAACAAGAATATGAGGTGGAAAAGATCCTTGACTCCAGAATCTCCAGGGGTTCTCTTCAGTACCTCATCAAGTGGAAGGGCTTTGGCCCTGAAGAATGCTCCTGGGAAGGACACTCTGATGTTCATGCTCCTCGTCTTGTGAGGGATTTCCATGCCAGGTTTCCCCAAAAGCCTTGTCCTGGTGGTCCAGAGGCCCCCCGTGGGGGAGGGGGTACTGTCAGGACTGCCAGACGTACCCGACCCAGAAGTATCCGACGGCACTGTTTACATTCCCGGCGGTCACAGTGAAGATCCAAGATGGCGGCGCCCATGCTGAACACATGGCTGCAGCGTCGCTGTATGATGATGTCATCTCTGGTGCCGGGATCTCATCATAAAAGGGCGCCCAAAACACTGTGACGGCGCCCAAGAATAGGATTTGCTGCCATTAATCCTGGGTTCCTGTTTGTGTTTCCTGTATCCTGATTCCTGCTCCTGCCTTGGTTTTGACCCCCTGCCTGGACTCTTGTTATTTGATCCTGATCTGCCTGCCATTGAACTCTTGCCTGGACTTTGACGTTGATTCTGCTTAACCCTTTGGATACCGCGACCTTGCTCCCTCAAGAGGGCTTCCTCCTTGATCCAGACTACCTCCCTGGAGGGAGCTCCCGGCTCCTTGACATTTTTCAACTGCGGTCTGTCAATAGTCGTGATTTTCTCAGTGGGTTTAAGACTCACATAGACTCTTGTAACAGATGTGTGACTGTGACACATGACATAAACTGTAGCAGGACTGCAAGTTTGTTAAATAATTGAGGCCAATTATGGAATTTGTCTATATGAGTGTCAGGTGTGTGTGTGTGTATGCACAGGCATGTGTGGGTGTGAAGGACTACCACTGGAACACCACATTCTCATTACCTTTGTTCTCAAATTATCATTTTTCTACTGATTGCCTCTGCTTACCACCCTTCTTGTTGTTTCAACCCTTCTCTTTCCTCCCACTCTCAATGTTTTTTTATCCTCTGCTTGCTTCCTACATTTGTTTAATACCTAAACCCCCTCTTCCCCAGCCCTCCTCCTTCTATAATATTAACAAAAACTTTCTTTGTTATCTCAATCCACCTACTTACCCAGCCTTGAAATCAGAACACCAGCAGGGTGTTGCCTCAATCTTTAACATCCCACATAAATTCCCACACAGGAAGCTTTTTTGCCTTGGTAATACAGTATATTTCGGATAAATAGAGTAGGAAGAAAACCATCACTGCTGTGTACTTCCCCTTACTCTTTTTTTTTGGGATAACCTTTTAGTACTGTTGTATATAGATTTGAAAATCATTATATAAATAATGAAATCTTCTGTTTTGAAAAAGTATTTAGTATATCTTATTCAATACTTATTTTTTATAGTAAAATGTTATATAAAATGTATATCTTGGCTGCTTATAATACTTCTCTGCCATAATTCTCTCTCTGTAGTAATGACAAATGATACATGTATCATGTGCTGTGGTTCATCTTTAATGTCAGGGGGAAATGTTTAGTGATACTATCTATAAATATTTTCAGTGGCGTAACTCCCACACAGCACTGCAGGGGGACCCTGGGTACAAGGGGGACCAGATCACAGGGTTCCGTATAGTAGTTCCCCCTTCCCAGTCGCTTCAAACTTGACTCTTGTTTGCTCTTTGCTGTGAATGCGGCTACAGCAGGAGGCACCAGCACAATGAATGTATACTGGTTATAAGGGGTCCAACTAAACCACAAACGTTCTTTATTGTGTACTTCTCTCAAGTATATGCAGCTATGGGATCCAATATCCAGAAAGTTCAGAATTATGGAACGCCATCCCCCAGGTTATTTTTTTTCCTCACTTTAACAATAACACAGTACCTAGCCCTTGATGGTAACTAAGCTGCATAAATTCATGTTGGTGGCAAAACAATCCTATTGAGTTTTATTTAGGGGCCGATTCACTAAGGGGTATTATTAATTAACCCTCGATATTCGACTAGGGACTAAAATCCTTCGACTTCGAATATATTAAGGATTTAGGGCAGATAGTAGGATCGAACGATCAAAGGATTATTCCTTCGATCGAAGGATTTTAATCCAACGATCGAAGGAATATCCTTCGATCAAAAAAAGTTAGCCAAGCCTAAGGGGAGGACCTTCCCCATAGGCTAACATTGACTTCGGTAGCTTTTAGATGCCGAACTAGGGGGTCAAAGTTTTTTTTAAAGAGACAGTACTTCGACTATCGAATGGTCGAATAGTCGAACGATTTGTACTTCGAATCCTTCGATTCGAAGTCGTAGTCGAAGGTTGAAGTAGCCCGTTCGATGGTCGAAGTAGCCCAAAAAAACGTCGAAATTCGAAGTTTTTTAACTTTGAATCCTTCACTCGAAGTTAGTGAATCCGCCCCTTAATGTTTACATTTTTTAGTAGTCTTAAGGTATGGTGATCTAAATATATAAAAACACCCTTATCTTGAAAAAAATAGGTCCAAGCATTTAAAATGTTATTTTTTAATGAGATATGATGTTATTTTGTCTTTCTACTATATTTTGTGTTTTTTTAAACCTTCCTGCTATAGCTATTTGTCCTATAGCCAAACATTGTTCTGACAGTAATGACATTTTCATGTCATTTAGTGTTTTTTTTGTAATGGCCTTAGTTTACTTACATTTAGGGGAAAATTTACTTATGGTTGAATATCGAGGGTTAATTAACCCTCGATATTCAACTGCCGAATTGTAATCCTTCGACTTCGAATATCGAAGTCGAAGGATATACTGCAATTAGTTTGATCGATGGATTAAAATCTTTCGAATCGAACAAATTGATCGAACAAATTTTTCTTCGACCCAATAAAGCTTAGAAAGCCTATGGGGACCTTTCCCATAGCCTAACATTGACTTTGGTAGGTTTTAGGTGGTGAACTAGGGGGTCGAAGTTTTTTTTAAAAGAGACAGTACTTTGACTATCGAATGGTTGAATAGTCGAACGATTTTTAGTTTGAATCGTTCAATTAGAAGTTGAAGTCGAAGGTCGAAGTAGCCCATTCGATGGTCAAAGTAGCCAAAAAAACATTCGAAAGTCGAAGTTTTTTTTTATTCTATTCCTTCACTCGAGCTAAGTAAATGGGCCCCTTACTGCCTACATTACAACCTACTTTCGATTTTTAGTTTGAATCGTTCAATTAGAAGTCGAAGTCGTAGTCGAAGGTCGAAGTTGCCCATTCGATGTCAAAGTAGCCAAAAAAATCATTCGAAATTCGAAGTTTTTTTTATTCTATTCCTTCACTTGAGCTAAGTAAATGGGCCTACATTACAACCTACTTTCGTTTCCAAACAGAGGTACCGTACATGTACACCTGAAGGTTTGGATATCAAGGGCCCTTCAGTATCTGGTCATTAATAATGTCCATTATAGCAAAATGTATTTATTTAGAGTTGATCTATTTTAGTCTGAGCCTGAATCCACTGTCTCGCATTGCTCTATAGGTCCCAAACTGTAGTCTCTAAGGGCACATGTGCAACTTTCCTGATAATTCTCCCTTGTGAATTGACAAAGACAATATGTTTATACAAACAAAATGGGGAATGTTATAATTCCAATTGCTGCAGGAAGTACAGAGCTATTTTAAATTCCTTATTACTCATTTCATATAACTTTAGAAGCTTTTTGCAAAGAAATGAGTAATGACAAAAAAAAACCTTCTCCCAATCTTATGTAAACAACCCATTTCTCAAACTTCTACCCTGTCGGATAAAAAGGATCTATAAAATACAAACACATTTGTTGCAATGGACATGGTTGAAAATGTACCATTTTTACAACAGTTTTTGAAACTATACCATAGTACAGTATATACAGATTATTAGACTTCTATCTATACACAACAGTGCTGCACAGTGTTGTGTAGAGATTGTTTATCATTCACAGTAGTCCCTGCCCTAATGTAAGCGGTATAAGGTGCTTATAACCAATTATGCTGCATTTATGTTTTTGGAGTGTTGGAGGAAACCAGAGCACCCAAAGGAAATCTACACAAGCATGTGAAAAACGTCCATAGTCTCTGCAGAGTCTCCTGAATGAATTTGTACTTGGGACTCTGTAGGTTCAGCATGCACTGAAACATATTTATACTGTCAACATAAACAAGAAAATAGATCCCCTCTGCACTTGACTATTTCCCAGTATAAGTGGTATGTATTACCCCCAATCAGGCTAGTGTACATCAGTGTAGTACAGTAGTTCTCAAACCTACAGCATCACAGATACTTTTTAGATATACAAACAGATGCACAGGCACTTGCTCGTAGTTATTATCTAGGACTAGGGTTGATATTTAAAAAGAATGATTAATGCAGGGATATGGATGTGAAGTTCTGCAACATCTAAGTACCAAATGTTGCCTATCCATGCTCTTGAGAGCCCCGCATACATGCTTGCCTAGACTGGAAATGACCATCACTGTTAGAGGAAGCTGAGAAAAGGTTTAAGAACCACATTACACTGGTAAAGTTATTAAACCCAGGGTTTCATTCCAATGACACAACACCTGTGCCCACCCCATATGAACCCATTACTTGGCTAACTTACTTGCCTTGCTTTGGGTGCTCGTTTCAGTTCTTCTGCTCTTGCACCTCTCTCTGCCATGTATGGTGAATTCTTCTGCATGTGCCACAGGATAACCAAGGAGTCTGAGCAAAAGTTTCCCCTTTAAAGTGACAGCTCAGCTCAGTTGTTTCATTGATGTCTGTGCTCTTTCATTGGATTGTCCCGTTCCTGCTTCTGCTCGTAAAGAGCTTTGCCTTGGGATTTGCTGTTTATATTCAGTTTCAAGCTCAGACCATATTTTAAATCAGCTTCTTGTTCTTCTCTTCTACCGCCTGACACATCTGTCCTGTATCTCTTAGCTTGTGTCCTTCACCTCTGTGCCTGGCCCCTGCCTGTCTTTTCCAGTCAACACTATTCTTTTGTATCTCTAACTTGCTGATTGAGAGGAGTTCTTCCCTGTCTGAGGTTGGCGAGCACTCACTGCTGTTTCCCACCCACATACACATTGCATCGAGAGACTTTCTCTGTGTGTCAGGGTCTGTGTAGGAGGACTGGGGGAAGGGCCACATTAAAGCTTCCATCGCAATAGCAATACAATACAGAGGCAAGACTGGTCCTCCTATAACCATTTCTGTGCTGGAACTGCCCACACAGCACAGCCCCACACAGGAGAGGCAGAATGAGATCAGAGTTTCTTTGCTGCTGTAGACAGAGCTGAGCCAACTGTGAGCTAATCTTACTGGATACTTTAGATAATCATTTGGAACTTGGGGCATATATTGAAGAACTGTACAGTATGGGTGCACGGACAGCACTGAATCTTCAGCAGCACCTACAGCGATCTGATTGTTGCTGAACTACAAATACTGTTCTCCCACCCAGTAGCTGCTGGGGGATGCTGGAAATTAAAATATAACAATTTCTAGAAGGTCGCAGGCTGCCTATCCCAGATATCTGTTCTCAAATTTTTGGGCATACCTTGAAAACAGCCCTGTGGCACACCTCCTTTATGCTCTCCACTCAACTGAATTGCATGGAAATTATTGGTTCTTTTAATATGATTCTATCAGTTGTCTGATTTTTAACTTAAGACAGATAATGCATGTAAAAAAATATATCTGGTAAATTTTGGCAAACAATCGACATGTAAATGGTATTTTTGCTTCATACAGGAGAATCTGGCACCTGACTGTCAATATTGTTGTTTTTTTATGTATTTAAACACGTGACAATGAAGTACAGCCTTTTGCTAAAATAATTCCTGAATAATAGATGATCTAGAGCAGTGATCCCCAACCAGTAGCTCATGAGCAACATCTTTCTCCCCAACCCCTTGGATATTGCTCCAAGTGGCCTCAAAGCAGGAGCTTATTTTGGAATTCCAGGCTTGGAGGCAAGTTTTAGTTGGATAAAAACCAGGTGTACTGTCAAATAGATCCTCATAGTGACTACCAACAGCCAATCACAGCTCTAATTAACACCCCAGGGACTTTTCATGCTTGTATTGCTTCCAAACTCTTTTTACATTTGACTCACAGGTTAAAAGGAAAGTTGAGGACCGTTATCTAGACGATGGGAAAAAGTAGATGCCTGCAGCTGAACTCTGCATAGGAAAAATTACTGTCTTAGGCTAGGTCCACACAGGGGCCCAAAATCAGCTAACTGAAATACGCTGGCTGATTTCAGCCCTATTGCGGGCATTAGTCTCTTCTCTTTAGTAGAATTGAATTGATTTCAGCGCAAACAGACTTGGTGGATTTTGGCAGAGAACTGCAAGTCTCTGCATTCTGAGCCGAAATCCGCCGAAGTTTGTTTGTGCTGAAATGCTGAATGCAGAAAATAGAGGAGGCTACTGCCCGCATTAGGACTGAAGTCAGCCAGTGTATTTCAGCTAGCAGATTTTGACACCCGTGTGGCCCTATCGCTAGTCCAAAATGGCAATTACATCAGTACCTGGATCTACCTTGTACTACTATAGAGTGACTAAAAATAAGCTACTTTATGGCAAGACATGCCCTATTTTGTAAAAGAAAGGTTTTTCTGCAGTTCTGCAGTGAGTGTTGAATTAAGGAAAGTCCATCTCCCAATAGACTCCATTTCATCCAAACAATCCAAATTTTAAAAAAGAAATTTCTCAGTAATAATATTACATTGTGCTTGATCCAAACTAAGATATAATAAAGATATAATAAATCCTTATTAGAACCAAAACCAGCCTATTGGATTTGTTTAATGTTTACATGATTTTCTAGTAGACTTAAGGTATGAAGATCCAGATTACAGAAAGATCCGTTGGTTCACTTGTTGGTTCAGGAACGAAATTTCATATTGTAGAGTGAATTATTTTCAGTGTAAACAGTGTAATTTAGAAATAAAAACTACACCCTAAAAATAAACAGCAAATGAACAATCCATATTGTTTTTACCACCAATATGGATTTGTGTAGCTTAGTTAGATTCAAATATTTAAATCCTTAAAATAAATCCTGTAAAATAAATCCTGTAGCCTAATCTGGAGCCTTCTGGTTAAGGGATCATGTAGTGTTTTAAATGGGTAGGATAGTCTCTGGAGTTTGACCATGAAAATGTTACCTTAAATACAATGATTTGCCTGCAGAGCTCGCTAGTGTTCAGATGAATATATATAAGAATTCCTAGCATGGCAGGAAAGTGGCTAGTCTTGCTGCCTTGAAGTTTGAGTCCATTCACAGCACCTTAAAAACCATTGGACTAAATGATAATAAAGGTTATAAAACCTCACAGTTCACTTCATTTAGTATAACACAGATCAGAAACTATGAGGGATGGTCAAACACTACCCACCCAGTACAAATGTTTTTATAAATGGAAATACTCAGGACTCCAATAATCTGGCAGTCCTGAACTGACTAAACTAAGAAACAACGTCGATTTTTATCCTGTACTTTCAAAACAGGCATATCTGTGGTTTAAAAAAAGTCTAATATATTCTTAAAGGAGAACTAAAGTTTAACTAAAGGAGTAGGCTAGAAATGTTGTACATTATGTTTTGGGCTTCTGTACCAGCCCAAGGCAACCACAGCCCTTTAGCAGGGAAGATCCGTGCCTCCAAAGATGTCTCAGTAGCCCATCTTCTTTTCTGCTGATTCACTGCACATGCTCTGTGCTGCTGTCACTTACTGAGCTTAGGCACCCACTCACGATATACAGTACACATAGAATATAAATGTCTCAATATATGGCTGACTAGTTATTAATGTAGATAATTACTACATGGCAGCACAGAAACCAGTGCAACTAGCCTATTAGCATCAGCTTATATTACACGCCATCCTCATTTTCTGCTTGATAATTAGCACTAAGCTTAGCTTCTCAACAGCTGCTCAGAGCCCACTGAGCCTGTGAGTTGTGGTGTTTATACAAATGGCCTGTAGATGTCACTGTGCTCAAGACTTATACTGTGCATACTATCTATACAGCTTGTGGTGTTAGAGCGACAACACTAAGCTTAGCTTCTCAACAGCTGCTCAGAGCCCACTGAGCCTGTGAGTTGTGGTGTTTATACAAATGGCCTGTAGATGTCACTGTGCTCAAGACTTATACTGTGCATACTATCTATACAGCTTGTGGTGTTAGAGTTGCTTGCTGTTTTGTAATGGCTGCATGAGCCTGCTAATAAAGCACTGTTATACTCTACTCATCCTCGGCTGCCAAAACATAACAAATTGGCGACAAGATGTCTCTTCTACCTCTGCAGCAGCCTGCACCTTTTCTCCCAAACCCTGGTGAGCCTACCATACCTTTCACTGCTTGGATCCGTATGTTTGAAAATTACATTATAGCTGCTGACCAAGGGAAAATTTCTGCTGCTATAAGTGTGCTTTACTTATTCACTGCCTGGGAGCAGAGGATCAGGGATTCTATACATTACCTGATGAGACTTATGAAACCGCACTTACTGCTATAAAGAACTTTTTCATGCCAAGAGTAAATTTGGTTGCTGAAAGATATAAATTCTGCCAACGTGGACAACATAATGGTGAATCCACAGAACAATTTGTAGCAGCTTTGAGAGAGCTGGTTGTTACCTGTGAGTTTGGGAATCTAACAGATGAAATGCTAAGAGACCAAATAGTGGAAAAAAAAATTCATCTCGCATTAGAGAGAGACTGCTCCTAGAGCAGGATTTAACCCTTGCAAAGGCTATTACAATTGCTATAACAGCAGTAGCAGAGGCTAAACTCTCAGTCGGGAACTGCTGGGAATGTACAGACTGTGAATTCAGCACTGTGGCCTAATAATGCACAGTCACAGGCAAAATACAGTGCTAAGGAAAGGGATTCACTGCAAAACTGTGCAGCAAATACAAATAAAAAATACTGCTTTCGCTGTGGTTCAACACAACACATGTTTACATGTTACATGTCCTGCAAAAGCTGTACAGTGCCACAAATGTAAAAAAGTAGGACATTTTGCTAAGATCTGCCGTAGTTCTGCTAAAGATGTTCATGAAGTCACTACTACAAATGTCACAGTATTAAAGAGATACTGACACCAGAAATGAAACTGTCTTTTTACATCTGTCATAATATTGCCTTTGAAAGCTACTTATAACTTTGCCATAAAATATTTGCACAATGCCTTTACATTACCTGTCTGATGCCCCATGTTCCTGTATGAGGGGGGCTGCCATATTTGTGCAGCAGGAGTCTGTTAGCATTAGAAACTTTAACTGACAGGCTGAGATGGGACAGTTAGGTTGACAAAACAGTCAGGTATAGGGACTGCAACTAACAATAACTTACAAAAGCAAACCTCTCAGCAAAAAACGATCAACATGACCTATAGGTAACATTTACTGTACATTCATATTTTAAAAAGTAGTTTTTTAGTGTCAGTATCACTTTAAGTGTAGATAAAGCTGGTACATTTATTCCAGACAAGTTTGTATGCACTGTCAGTGTCAGTACTGCTTCTGCTGACAAGGGACACTCCATTAACCTGATGCTTGATACAGGTTCAGCTGTTTCTATGCTACCAAAGGATATTTTCTTGAAGTACTTTGCAAAAGATCCGCTTGTTAGAACTGCCCTGAGACTGTTCGGTTACTTAAAGGATCCAATCCCTGTGCTTGGCTGCTTGGCAGTGACTGTACAATTTGAATCAAATACTGCAAAATGTGACTTTTACATTGTGAATAAGAATACTGCTATACTTGGAAGGGATCTCTTTGCTCCATTAAACCTACAATTAGTTGATGGTCTCATTACTACAGCACCAGTGCCTGCCACACAGCGAGTGTCTAAAATTTCACCACAAAGCAACACTTCACTGAGCTGTGCAAAAAACTTTGTACACAAATTTAAGTTGAGACCATATGTAAAACCAGTACACCAGAAATTGAGGCGAGTGCCCTATGACAAAAACTCTATCACACATACACCACCACTTCAGCCAGTACCATTTCCTGATTCAGCATGGGAAAAACGTGCTATTGATATTGTCGGTCCTTTTACAGATGCTCCTATAGACTGCAGATTTGCTATAACCTTGATAGACTATTACAGTAAATGGCCTGAAATTTAATTTGTTTCTCATATAACATCAGCTACAGTAATAAGATTTCTGTCTACAGACTTCAGCAGAGAAGGTAATCCAAAGGAGTTAATATCAGACAACGGACCATAGTTTGTCTCATCTGAGTTTGAATTCTTTCTGAGAGAGAGGAATATTGCGCATAGGAAATCTTCAGTGTATTACCCACAAGCAAATGGAGAAATCTATCGAATCAACAGAAGTCTGAAAGAAACACTACAGACAGCAAATCTTACTGGGAAATCTTGGAAAGTATTTACAACAGAGTTCCTACATAACTACAGAGAAACGTGCCATGCAACAACCCAATCATCTCCAGCTGAATTACTAAATGGCAGACAGATGCTCACTAAGTTACTTGTTGCAGACATCAAACTTCCTCAAAATACTGTGCCTACAAAATCATCTACTGCTGACATTCTGACATTGTGAAACATCAACAAGCCAAATGCAAGGCTTATACTGACAAAAAATGTGGTGCAAGAGAAGTGCACTTTCAGCCTGGATCTTTAGTCAGAATTAAGAAACCAGGAATACTGAAACAAGGACAAACTAAATTTACTAAACCACTTGAAGTGAGATGCCAGCGAGGACCATACACATATGAACTGTCTGATGGACGCATTTGGAATGCAAGTCGTCTTGCTCCTGTTAGGAATGACTTTGGAGAAGCTCCATTTAATGAAGGACATTTTCCTACTCCTGATGTCAACTGCAATAGGCCTGAAGAAAGTGAACCTATGAAGCGTACTAAGAGAGTATCAAAAAACTACCTGCATGGACCCAGGACTATGTGATGTGAATAATGCATAATATTGCTTTAAGATGCATACTGTTTAATTGTTGCTATTTATTACATTTGCCCAAATGCTTTCATACTAGAGGGGGAATATGTGGTTTTTATACAAATGGCCTGTAGATGTCACTGTGCTCAAGACTTATACTGTGCATACTTTCTATACAGCTTGTGGTGTTTCAGTTGCTTACTGTTGTGTAATAGCTGCATGAGCCTGCTAATAAAGCACTCTAGAGTTATACTCTACTCATCCTCGGCTACCAAAACATAACATGAGTGTAGCAGACACTTTCCAAGATGGTGACCCCCTGTGATAAGCTTCAAGTCCTGGATCATTGCTGCTATTGAGGAGCTGAAACTTTAGGCTAGTGCAATAAGTTCAGTATATAAAATGTGGCATTTTTAGCCATATTAATTTTTAGGGTTTAGTTCTCCTTTAAACCTCATTCACAGTAGTTGCTGTTATGCAACAAGATTTATGCTTTGCTCCAGTTAGCACTGATAATACCTGTTTAAGGCACCCTGCACTAAAAATATCTGCTTTGTGCTGCACACTGCAGCCTCCAAACAGCAGATATCATAAATAACAAATATCTTAATGAATAAGGACAAAGGGATTAACAGAGGAGGAGCCAGGGGTTAGTTCATGCCAAATACCTTCATGTAGTCATTGTCAATTTAATACAGGAGCCCACAGTTACCATAAGACATTATATTATCAAATACAATATACAGTTGTGCCCAAAAATGCTGGCACCTTTGCAATTTTTAACAGATTTATTGCACAATAAGTGTAAAGTTGCCAAAAGCAGCCTTCATTTTATCCTCTGTAAACAAAAAGATGTTGTGCTTTACAACATGGCTCTAATTTCATCTCAGCTGTCTACGTGACATTCTCCCACAACATTTTTGGCTTGATCTAGTATGTTTTTCCAAACTCCAGTAATGGTATATGTTTTTGAATCAGTAGTGGGTCATCCTGGTTCTTCTAATATAGAGCCCCCTGTTCATTGGGTTAGTGACAAATTGTGAAACTTTTGTATCTTGCTCCAGAAGGTCAGCTTTTACATTACCACAAAAATAGTAACAAATGGCAATTCAAATCGTGTTCTTTTTATTTCGGTGAGATCAATAAGCATTATTGATCTCACCGAAATAAAAAGAACACGATTTGAATTGAAGCAGAAGCATTGAAGTGAGTGTGCCATTTGTTACTATTTTTGTGGATATGTGATAAAAGCTCTTTAATTGCAGCAGAGCTAACATTTGAGCACCTCTTTATTTTTCTACACAAAAGAAAGATAAAAGTTTAGCGGAAGAAAAAATTGACATTTTGTACCTACAGCTTTTACATTAGACCATCAAGAGGCAAGGAAGTGCAATCCAGGATATAAGCAGTGAGATGGAGGCATCATGTCACACAACTTGTACAGATTATTGTTTACAACAACAACATTAACTTTCATCGGACCCAACTATTGCCAAGTTACATATATATACAATCATTGAATTGAGTATTGCTATTACTGGTAAATACTTGCACAATCCTTACTCAATTTGGTAACCATTATAATGTTTGAAAGGATGAACATTTTTAATGCTAATGATATAAGTGCTGCGAGTGCACATTCTAGCCTCTACTAAGTTTAGCACCTTGATAGGTGCTTATAATACTGTTCTGCACACAGGCACACAAACCCCTCTATAATCCATGGCATTAAGGATGCTCCTAGAGCATCCCTGCATTTAGAGTCTCCCGCCATGACTCAATCTGGTGTCTACCTCTTCGGCAATAGTCCATATGTAACCTCAGGAATCAAGGCAACCAAGACACTGATCTAGACAACCCCAAGCGTTTCAAGAGTTTTTTCAATTAGGAAATATGTATAAAATACACGCATTACAGTCAGTCTCCATAATTGTCCACCCCATCAGTCTCATCAGTGACAACATTACAAATTCCTCTGGTTGCTTACACTATTATGCTCTTAAAATGATACTTATATGGACTGCAACTGATTGTGTAGCATCAGTGGAAATAATGAGTTCCTCTTGTCCTTGCAATGGATGTAAGGGGAAAAAGTAAGCTGAGAAAATGTCAAACCCACACATATACTGTGGGCTGGTTTGATGAGCTGCAGGAGGTGACATCAGAGTGCAGAGCCCAGCAATAGAGTGGGATGGTGGGTGTACCTGCCTGACAGATGTCAGACTCATACACATTAACCATTTAGCTGCACCTACTGCATCAAGGCAGAGCTACATATACTGTATAATAGTATATATGTAACTGAGTAGTGTGATGATTTGTAGAGTCAGGCCAGAATAATGTGCATGGAAAAAGTGTGGTCATAAGAAGATTAATCTCAAGCGATAAATCTCTGCTTCTGCAGACGACTATTCTCCTGTAAAAGCTTTCCAACTGGCAATAATGTGAATCGTGATAGTAAAACCTATGTGTCACTTCACTCTCCCAAAATCATAGGTATATACAGTAATTAAGTTGGGTTGAAAAAAGACCAAAGTCCATACAGTTCAACCCCTCCAAATGAAACACAGTGCACATACTTACACATACCCATTGAAACTATATATACCAATATCTGCATTCATTTGAAGTTGCCTCAAGAAATTTAGGAAGACTGAAGTGACACATGGGTTTTACCACCAGCAATTCACATTATTGCCATTGGGAAAGCTTTTACAGAAGATTAGTCGCCCGCAGAGGCAGAGATTTATTGCTGCTGATTAATCTTCCTGGAGTGCCATTGCACTTTTGTTGCAGAAACTAGTTTCTGTGAAAGCAGAACTAAGTTAAGCTTTCATTGTCATTACTTTAAATTCAATTGTGATGGGATCTATCGAGATATGCCAGCAATAAAATAGGATTTTTCCCTTTTCCTTTTTTTAGAGTTAATTTGGTAACCTTAAGCTTGCCATACATAACTAGATTTGGTGACGCATTTTGAGCTTGCTCGTCAGTGTTGAAAGACCACTCTGTTGGAAGACCCTTCTGTGGTATCACAACTTTAAATGTCATCTTCAGGTGAAGATGAGGAAGTGAAGAAGAGTCACTGCTATCGGCATGAATAAACAAAGCAAAGCAATCCACGTGTATGGCCTGTCCTATAGTATCCATCTGCCCATGTCAGGGGACCATCATTTGAAGAGTAAGTGGAGAGGATTCACAGCTATCAGCACAAATGTACAAAACATAGGTGTTATGTTTTGGTATCCGAGGATGAGTAGATTATAACAGTGCTTTATTAGCAGAGTCATGCAGCCATTATACAACAGTAAACTTTCACTTTCACTTTTAAGCTACCAGGAAGTATGCACAGTATAAGTATGAGCACAGTGACATCTACAGGCCATTTGCATGAACACCACAATAGGATTTGGCAATCCATGTGTATTGCCTGGCGTATAGTATCCATCTGCCAAAAGCTGAAAAAGTCGCAACAATATTTATGGATATACACACAAATTGCAATGGGGGCTTTCAAAAACCAACCACAGCAATAAAGGAATCTTTATGATAAAAACTGGAGTCTAATAAAAATAGCTTTTAAGGTAAAAAAATATATAATTAGCACCAACAGAAAATGTTAAATCCAAGCCTCAGGGTTCTATAGTGAAAAAATAACTAAATTGACTTGGCTTCTGGATTCTAATGTTGACTGATTAAAGGGGACCTGTCACCCAAAAAAAATATTTCAAATAATATTTTATCACATTAGTCATGGAAAATAAACTTTAATTACACAGTATAAATTATTTAAATCTTGTTTCCATCAGTCTGGGAACTCATAATTATAGCAAGCAGGCAGCAGCCATTTTGTGGACACTGTTTTTAAGGAAAGCCTTGCATCATCTCAGAATGTTGTTTGTGCACCAGAATGGGGGACCTGATGTCCATCCCCATGCACTGGTTACACAATTAAATGGTGAAGAGAACGGGGGAATGTGGGGAGAGTAGTGACATCAAGAAAGTGCTGAATGGAAAGTGAAAGTAATTGTCTGCCCCGCCTCTATGCCCATGGCATAGAGGAGGGGCAGACAATATTTGATTGACAGCTGAGATTTTTAAATGAGCTTACAACAGCTATGAATGCTTTAATAAAAAATAAAAATTGGATTTCATGTTTAATTTGAAAAGGACTTTTATTGTACAGATTTTTGTGTCTGGGTGACAGGTCCACTTTAAATCATCTCAGTTTCAGATTCAGGAGCTATTACTGATAAATGGTCTAAGCGACTTTTGGAACAGTATAAGACTAATGTCACAGTGGTCGTTGTTCCATTAGCCAGTCCATTGCCTTCCCCTTGTATGTATGTGTGTACAGGCACGGCATCAGTGGTAAAATAAGCGTGTCCCATTAGCCTAAAAAGTGTTTTTGGTAATGTTTTGCTCTTTGTATTTTTGAAATTTGAAATTAATTTTCTCGAACCGTTTTTAAACTCCTTTCTTGTTTGACCCACATACTATTATATTTCATTTTGACGGAAAGGTAAGCCAGGTTAGTGGTATTGCTGTTATAAAGGGTACAAAATATAACAATATCTTAAAACTTGAGGAAAAATACCTTTGTAGACAAGCATACAATGTGCATAACCACATTTAAAGGATAAGGAAATGTTAAAATTAAATCTGTTTTTTTTTTAACATTATGGCGCATGCTCCTTTTGATCTTTCATGCTCCTTCTGTAGAAGGGGCTTTAGCGCATGCGCAAAAGGGTCTGCAGTTTGGACAGCTAGAGTCATGATATATGGGTAGCTGAATGACTTTACAGCAATAAAAACCTAGCGATTCAGGACACTATCAAGAGGTCTTACATTCCAGCAAACTATGTCGGGTAAGCTTTCGTTCTCCTTTAAACAAAGGCACAGTTTTTCACACTGCACTGCTCACTAGTTATGGGCGAATTCCTCCTGTTTCACTTTGCCGGAAAATGTGCAAATTTCCCGCAAAATTCCTGAAACAGCGGGAAACTCAAATTTTGACACTCGGGTCAAAAAAATGCCGGCTTAAAGTCAATGGGCATCCGGATATTGTGCGACGCTTTTGACGCGATTGACTTTTCCGATGCGCGTCCATATTTTTTTGATGCCGGCAAATTTTCGCAGGAGTTTCATGAATTTATTCGCCGGTGATGAAACACGAAAATTTGCTGCAAATTCGCCCATCACTACTGCTCACGTGGATATCATTAATGACTATGCAACAGGTTATGTTCTAGAGTTCTGTATGCTCGTGTAACATATCTGTTCTGAGCTCTTCCTCTATTATGTAACTAACAGGATCACTTTGTAATATTGCCATAGTTATTTGGATAGTATTTTAGATACAGTAGCATGGACTTGTGCACTGTATACGTAATTACACAGTACAGAGTTCTTATTCTTTTGAGAGAGCAATTCTCTACAATCAAGTTAAAGGGAGAGGAGATATTCAGCATCTCAACATTGACTCTGTATTTCATAAAAATTATATCTTTAGACAGCTGACAGCTCTGTCAAAACTTTCAATATATTTCTGAAATTGTACCTAGACAACATACTATATATGAATAAGATCAGATTTCTCTAATATAACTGGATATATTGGATTTTGCGCTGTGAGATGCCAGATGGTTGCAAAGAGAGTGGATGAGCGAACTAAAGTGTTATACTGCACTTTGCAAATCTGTGCCAATCTTTAAGGGACCTATATATTTAACCTCAAATTTTTCTGGTCAAGTTTTTAAAGTGGAAAAAAAAAGCTACATTTTATTTAAAATCTACATTTTATTTAGATTTATTATGCTCTGAAGCTGCTACACAGGGCCGGAACTAGGGGTAGGCAGAGTAGGCACGTGCCTAGGGCGCGAAGCTGAGGGCGCGCCAGGCACGTACCTGCTCTGTCGCCTACCCCGTGTCCGGTCCCGTCTGCCGCTGGTGGCGCGCATAAATTCTCTTCTGCGCATGCGCGCACATATTTCGCACATGCCCGCCGGCGCGAAATTTCGTGCATACACGCTGGCACGAAATTTTACGCATGCGCAGTCAAGCGCGCACAGAGCCGGCGCCGTGGCCCGCCAGGTTGCCTAGGGCGCCTGGCCAGGTTGGCCCGGCTCTGCTGCTACAAATTCAAATCTGAAAATACGCCAACTAAAACTTGTCGAAATCATGTAGAAGTCAATGGCAGATGGTCCCCTAAACAATTGGTTTTTTTACCTTTAGGATTCTTGATAGTTGTTTGTGCTGGTTTTTTTTCAATAATCTGATAAATTAAAGTTTTCGGGATGACAATTTTGGGATCGACGCTAAGTTTTGTTGTGACTTTGTGTGGTACTAAGGTTTTCTACTTTGTATTGGTAAATTAAGAGGATTCAGGTTTGGGAGTGAGTTTGAGCCAATTTTTCTTTAATAAAGTGAGAAAAAGTCGAGTTTTAGTATATAACCTCCTAAATGTAGGGTGCATGTAATTATGACACAGAGAATACAAGTATGGGAACCTTTATTTGGAAACCCATTATCCAGAAAGCTCTAAATTATCGGAAGTTCCATAATCCCACAGAGTGCATTTTAATCAAATAATTCTGATAATTCTGATTTAGAACATGATTTCCTTTTAATGGTAACTAAGCTGCAAAGATTTCATATTAGTGGCAAAATAATCCTATTTGGTTTATTAAATGATCTGAAGTGCTGCTTAAAAATGCAGGCATTAAGTCGGATACGACGGAAATAAGGTAAGCAATAGGAACGTCGAATAGTGTTGCAGCGTTCGTCCAATGCGACACGACTGTCGGATGCAGACGCTGCACACTGCGCCTGCATCCGACAGTCATGTCGAGTCGGATGAACGATGCGACTTCATCCGACATTTCCATCTCTTACCTTATTTCCGTTGCATCCGACTTGACGCCTGCGTTTTTGCGAAGTGCATCGGATCGAGCCGAAATAGCCAAAAATTCGCTCTTCCCTAATAATAAATCATATACCTACTCATATACCTCATATACCTACTGTACATTTATAGGGCTATGCTCCTTGATTGCAAATGTTAACACAATAAATCGTCATTGTCAGGATCTCATTTGGTCAAGTGGGCGCAGAAGGCAAAAGGGGACCAGCTTTGCAGACGGCACGTGAAGGAAAAGCCCTAGGGGCAAATTCACTAAGGCGCGAAGCGCCGAACGCTAGCATTAATTCGCTAGCGTTTGGCATTTTCGCTACTGCGCAAATTCACTAACGAACGCCGGCGTAGTTTCGCTAGTGTTACTTCGCAACCTTACGCCAGGCGAATCTTCGCTAGCGACGAAACTACGCAAATTCACTAACTTGCGCAGTGTAGTGAACGCTACCTTTTACGCTAGACTTCCTTTGCCACCTCAGACCTGGCGAAGCGCAATAGAGTAGATAGGGATTGTTTAAAAAAAAGTCCAAATTTGTTCTAAGTCCCAAAAAACGCTGGCGTGTTTTCTACATGATGGCTGATAGGCTGAAAAAGATCGAAAATTTTTTGGGGCTCCCCTTCCTCCCCCCTACATTTCCTGACTCATGGCAACTTACCTAGACAGTGGGCACATGTGTAGGGCAAAATAAAATTTTTATTTGCAGATTTGAAGGTTTTCTAGGCATTTGTAGTGCAGATACGGGTTCCTCCATTGAAATTTGAATTTCGCGCCGTATGCAAATTAGCCTTCGCTAGCGCAACTTCGCTTTATATAGCGAAACAACGCTAGCGCAACTCCGCAACCTTACGCTACCCCTGTGCGCAACTTCGGATTTTAGTGAATTTGCGAAGCGTTGGCGAAACTACGCCTGGCGAAGTGCGGTGAAGTGCGGCGAAGTTGCGCCTGGCACTTAGTGAATTTGCCCCCTAGTATCTCATTAGTAAGAGATATTCTGCGAGGCTTGGGTATGGAAAATTTGATTTGCTTCCACCTGACTTCCAGCATGCTAGAAGCCCACATATTTCCAGCAACACACCTACGGTTCTGAAAGGGTTAAATATAAAGCGTACAATGGGCTTGCTGGCCTGCTGTATGTGCAGAGCTGATGGGCCCTATGATCCTGTTGGTGTTTGTTTTACTGTCTATCACTCCCCTTTCTTCCCAGTACACAGGCATGCTATTTCAAGCCGCCTGTATTTTATCTGTGCATCTACGTGTCCTTGTGCCCACACTCTCCCCTGACGCACTTCCTTCCTCCCACAGACCAAGAAATGATCTTGCTGCCAATTTTGAAGTTCTCTAGCCACCCACAGCCCTCCATCCCTCCGGGACCCCAAACAACCACAAGTCAGAGAATAATAGTGGGAGGGGGAGGAGAACAACCAGAGAGGGTTCAATTAGAACATGTAGTGTGGTTTATAAATAACCTCTATGATTTTCACCTTCCTTTTTAATTCTCATATTGCCAAAATGTGTAAATTCAAAAGAACTGTTAACCCTTTTAACCAATAACAAAGTTGCACTTTATATATTCTGAGGATTTGTATGTTACAGGCCTGCTTAGAGGCTAAATGTGAGTGAGAATAGCTTACTATATACTGCTTATGTGCACATATAAGACAAATATAGATTCTCAGATATTGCATTTGTTATTGGTGTGTATGGAGAATTAGAGTCTCTGCCATTTGCATAATTGCTTTATAGCTAATGGTACCCAAAGCAGAATACGCCTTATTACAAGAAGGCATTTGAAGAAGAACGAAAGTTTAATCAAAGAAATGTTGTAAATTATGTTTTGGGGTTCTATACCAGCCCAAGGCAACCACAGCCCTTTAGCAGTAAGGATACGTGCCTCGAAAGATGCCCCAGTAGTTCCCCGTCTCCTTTTCTGCTGAATCACTGCACATACCTGAGCCTAGGGACTGAAGCACAATATACTGAATATATATAGAATATAAATGTCACAATATAAGGCTTATTAGTAAGTAATTCAGATTATTGGCACATGGCAGCTCAGTAACCAACAAAATTAGCATCAGCATGTTATAATCAGCCCTGTAGCATCAGCTTATATGACAGGCAAACCTCATTTTCTGCTTGATGATTTGTGATGACCCCTAAGCTCAGCTACTCAGAGCACACTGAGCATGTGCATGTCGCAGACACTCCAAGCAAAATACAAGATGGGAAACTCCTGTGACAAGTTTGAAGTCCTGGATCATTACTACTATAGAGAGGCTGGATCAGGGCCAGGGGTGCTGCGCCAATGAGGCGAGTTGAGAAACTCGCCTCAGGTGACAGCGCCCCACTAGGTACCAGGGTGGCTACTTCTGGTACCGAATTTCCAGTTTTTTGGCTCTTCTAGTGCAGAGAGTGCAATTATGCTCTCTGCGCTAACGTCCTGGCCCTCTCTGCCGCCCTCATGGACCCCTCCAGTGCAAAAAGGTGAGCGCACGGGGGAGGGTGGCAGCAACAGCAAGCTGCCTCAGGCGGAGGGGCCAGGATCGCCCCTGAATATAGCATTTCTAGCCACATTCATTTTTATGGGTTAGTTCTCCTTTAAGCAATTATATGTATGTGTATCCATTTTTAATTACAATTCCCATTCAGAAGTTCTTCATAACATATGGACCTTGCATTTATTGAGAAAAACTGCAGTCAGGGGATCAAAGGATCCAATAGAAAGAGTGAAATTGCTGCAAAAGCCAAGGGATATCAACAATGGGTCATTTTATTAGTCAAATGCGAAGGAAGCTACAAATATCACTAGATATCTCTGAAGTAATATGCTGCTGCGTTGTTGTCAAACAAATACTGGGCAAGCTGCCCATGACAACTCCAGTTTGCACTCATTAAATGGGATTTTTTGTAGCGATTACTGTAAAAATGGCAGAAATGCAATGTTCGGGGGGACAACAGCTGGTTGAGAGAACAGGTCAACTCCTGACTCCTCACATGATAGTTGCCCCTTTAATATCTGGCATATTAAAATCTCTACTTAATAAATACTGCCCCAGGCTTGCAGACTTTTCAAGAGTCTGATGCCTCCTTATTTGTGTGCGCTTATCTGTTCTACATACAGTACATGAAAAGTGACAAATGGTTTTAGCCCAGAGATATATGTTTAACAATCCAAAAAAGCTGGAGAATTGGAAACGATGGTCCACAGAGGGCTGAATGGTAGCACTGTAGTAGTAATGGGTGAATAAATTTGCAGGCGCCAATTTGCGGTGAAATTCCGTGCTTCGACGGCGGCGAATAAATTTGCAAAACTCCCGTGAAAATTTTCTGATTAGATGTCTGATCAAGTCAGGACCGTTGCTCCCGTCAAAACGGTTGCGCGTCAACACTATTCGGACGCCCAAAATTGACGCAATTGTCAAAATTGACGCGAATTGATGCGGGTGTCAAAATTCGAGTTTTGCTAATTTTTCGGCAGAGAAATTATCCCATCACTACACTGTAGTACTCAGGTTGAAAGGAAGTTCTATGGTTGCTCATCCACACAGAGACCTGTGGCTGTTATATTTAGAAGGTGAATGACGTGAGCAGCAGCCTACGTGGGTTGGCACACATCACTTGTAAACTGTATTCTTTATATGAGCATCTCTCTACCAATGAAAACTTTACCTGGAAAACAAATATTGCTGAAATCGAACATTCTGCATCATTGTAAAATGACACGACCGATGTGTGTTGCCTTTTGACCCAACATATACAATACTCTACAAACTTCCTTTGAATCCCTATTGTCAGTTGCGGGAGGAAATCTGTATGTATTAGGGTGATTATGGTGACCCACCCTAAACAGCATGGTGACCCAATAACTGTCTGTCTGTGGCATTCCTTAGTCTTCAAATTAACAAAACCATAAACAATACATGTATTGGAAAGGGGGGGGGGGGTGTCAAGCATCATAGAGTATTATTAAAAGTAACTTTTTATATGGTGTAAACTTGATTTTCTGAGACAATTTGCAATTGGTTTTCATTATCTATTACTTGTGATTTTTAATTTATTTAGCTTTTTATTCAGCAGCTCTCCAGTTTGCATATCCCTCTGGTTGCTATGGTCCAAATTCTCCTTGCAACCATGCATTGATTTAATTTGGAATATGAAAAGGAAAGACCTGAACAAATGAGTAATAAATGAGTAATAAAAAGTAGCAATAACAATAAATGTGTAGCCTTACAGAGAATTTGTATAAGAAACGTACCTGTGCGGCGGGGGACGACCGCCACATGGTCCTTAGCACCGGCGCCATGTTGCTTTAGGGCGCCTGCGCACCTCTTAAAGGCGCAGGCACGCAGGCGTGTTGCGCCAGCACGTTTTGGCGCGAAATTTGAATGCTATTTAAGGGCCATTCATTGTACAGCCCCTTGCCCGTGATAGAACATGTTCTTGTGGTTTCCTGAGCCTTGAGTGTCAGTTTTGTATTCTGATCTGATTATCCGTGTTTGACCCAGCCTGCTTTCTGACTATCCGACAATCTGTATCCTGACCTTTGACTGCCTACGACAACTCTCCTGCTTAACCCCTTGATTGACTACCCAGTTTTGACCCTTGCCTGCCTGACGATTCTGATATCCGCCTGCCTCGACCCAGCCTGTCTGACCATCCTTCTGCCTAATCCTGTTGTACTGTGACGTTCGACCCAAAAGACTCTGCAACCAGCCGTACCCCTTTGCCAGCCAGAACATCTCGCCTTGTACCTCTCGTTAAGTCCAGGTGGCACCCAAGTAAGCTGAGGGCTCCTCCCGAAGCCCAAAGGTGGTCACACTACTGGTGAAGCCGAGACCAGGGTACTTGGCACTTGTCCTGGTATCGTGACAATTTGTTTTTCAGATGGGTCAGTTGGAAAGAGTCAGAAGAAGAAGGCAAACAAGTCAAGAACTATGATAAATAAGAAAAAATTATGGTCAATTGAAAAGTTTATTAGACTTCACAGTTACATAGTTAAATCGGATTGAAAAAAGACCAAAGTCTATCAAGTTCAACCGCTCCAAATGAAACCCAGTGTCCATACATACAGACACTCACACTGTCCCATCCACACACTCACATAAACTATATAAACCAATATCTACAATACATCTTATCATCACTATAGCCTTGCTTTTTAAAAAAATCATCCAAACTCCTCTTAGAGGCATTAACAGAATCAGCCATCACAACATCACCCGGCAGTGCATTCCACAACCTCACTGTCCTCACTGTGAAGAACCCCCTACGTTGCTTCATATGAAAGTTCTTTTCTTCTAGTCTGAAGGGGTGGTCTCTGGTACGGTGATCCACTTTATGGGTAAAAAGGTCCACTGCTATTTGTCTATAATGTCCTCTAATGTACTTGTAAAGTGTAATCATGTCCCCTCTCAAGCATCTTTTTTCCCGGAGAAAACAACCCCAACCTTGACAGTCTACCCTCATAATTGAAATCTTCCATCCCTCTAACCAGATTCCACACCCTACCCAGTGCCATCAATGTTTATTTCTTTTGAGCATGGCTTTAACTCAGGCTTTACATAGAGACAAACTCCTCCACCCTTTTTAATCCCTCTAGGTTGAATTCTCCATTAAAATAAAATAGTTTGTTGGATAATAAAGGACCAATAGTGCCAAAAACTGAAAATGATTTAATGGTAATTCATACCCTCTCTCCAATTTTTTCTACAAATGCAGAAAAGGCATATTAAACACACTACAGTGCAAGTGTTTATCTACAGAAAGAATATGGTGTTCCCATTCTGAGTATAGAAGTATTTTTAATGATTTACTGCCAGATACTTAAATCTGAAAACATTGAGATATGATTTACAGTGTGCTGTGTTTTGGATTCCGAATATAAGAAACATGCCAAAGAGAAGTTCTCATGAGGCTAGGGTTAATGTTTTGGAAATTGCAGTAATGCCATCTACTGGTCTGTTATATAACTTTATGTAACTTTACCAATAAATGTATGGAAAAACCATTTTAATCATCAGAGATAAATATACACATGAATTTAAAGGTCAAGTCAATCTCTAAAAAAAACAGCTGGTCCTATTATAAGTCTAAGTCTGGTGGGATGGAGTTACTGTGCCACTTGCAATACAAGTAGCCTTGTCCCATGTAAGTTTTGCAGCCC
This sequence comes from Xenopus laevis, assembly GCF_017654675.1. Classification (NCBI taxonomy): domain Eukaryota; kingdom Metazoa; phylum Chordata; class Amphibia; order Anura; family Pipidae; genus Xenopus; species Xenopus laevis. The sequence continues at coordinate 130,768,181 of NC_054374.1, read as the reverse complement.
CTTCTGGGTTTCACTGACACAGCCTTATTCCTCCTTCTAGACTGAAGATGTGCTACAATAGAGTACAAGCCAGTAAAGCATGTAATCCATGTTAATTCACGTCAACCCTAAATATCAAGTCAACAATGAGCAGTTGTTTAGAGGTGGGGGCTGTGACATCAGGAGTGTTGCCACCACCATTGGTGTGCTCCTATGTAAAAGGGAATGTATACATGAGTATACAGTGATTTGGATCATATAATTCATTTTTAGGATGTGAGACTAGAATTCCCATTAGAATGAGACTTGCCTAACCAACATCAATGCCATACAACCAAAAGGTTTTTATATGAAGTACAACAAATGGTTATGGGTGGATAGGGGGTCCAAGTTCTAGCCCCTGATAGCAAGCTGAATCACTCCATTTTTCCTCTAATTGTCAGCTCTCACTTGCCCATATCCATGGTTGCCCTAACTGAACACCTACCTGCCAAATAACGCTTCACTACATACCAACCCACTTCCTTCTGAAAAAGGTTCTGGCACAAATTTCCAAGCCCACTCCAGTACAATATTCCTTGATCCGCTATTTACCCTACTTGAGGCGCAATGACATTAGACGCCATGTCAAAATAAAAGGACATGCGCGAGCTGGTCGTCAGTTACAGAGGGCGTCTATAAGTTAGAGAAGCTAGAGGCACACAAGTAATAAGAGCCCACAGCGCCTGGCCAAATTCACTATAACCACATCTGTGACAAGGTTGCCCCCTAGCCTTCTGTTAGGCCACGTACCTCTTGCTAGAAGGGAAGCACATGTGTGCCTACTTTAGAGTGAACAGCAGACTCATTTTCCTTCAATTTGTGTCTATATGTTATTTACTCGCTTAGATTGAAAGCTCTGGAGGCCAGGGACCTTCTTACTGTGTCTTTAATGGCACTTAATCCCTGTATATTTACACTTTTTACAGGTATGTTATCCAGTAACCTGCATGTATTTAAAAAAAGAAAAACAGGGTTTTTTGTTACAAAGTTATGATCATAAAGTTGATAAGCCACCATACCACGTCAAGGTAAACCCCATATGGTGGTCCCTAACTTGTTTACCTGTAATCAAAATATAAAAGGTCCTATACCTCTCTTAACAGCATTACAGCAGAGTAAAAATCTCCTGAGGCTTGATTTCAATCTGTGGACTAGATCCTCCCCCGCCACCTGCATATGCGGCTTTTAAAAGAAAGACTGCCCAAACCAACGCCCACTTTGCTAAAAAAAAAAAACCCTGTTTTTCTTTTTTAAACACATGCACTTGCATATTCATAGAATTATTTAGACAGGGGATTATTGTACTTAAATATGTTTTTATATGGCCTTAGGAGTGCACCCAGAACCACCCTTTTTGTCCTCTAAAAATGGGACAGTTAGGAGGTATGAGCAGTAAAGAATGGCCGAGAGCACAAGTCACATGAGTGGGGGCACATGGGAAACTGACAATATGACTAGCCCCATGTCAGATTTCAAAATCAAATATAAAAAAATCTGTTTGCACTTTTAAAAAACGGATTTCAGTGCAGAAGTCTGCTGGAGCAGCTCTTTTAACCATACCTCCCAACATTTTGGAAGTAAAAAGAGGGACAACAATTTTTTTTGTATGTAGAGCAGCAAATTTTTTGACCATGCCCCTTTCTGTGGCCGCACCCCCTAATTACCATGTTAATTTTACAAAATTTGGCAGGTTACGAAAGTCTGAAAATATTTCTCCTTATCTAAACTGTTTTTTTGTGTCTGAAAATTGTTACAAAGTATCTTATTTGCACCTGTTAGCTGTCCTGTGCTCTCTGCTAAAAGCCAATTAAGTGAGAAACTGTTTCTTTTTCTGGCTGTTCAGTGCAGAGAAAATAGGGACTTTCCAGTACAAATGAGGGACTGCAGGTTGAGCTGTCAAAAGAGGGACTGTCCCTCCGAAAAAGGGACAGTTGGGAGGTATGCTTTTAACTAATGCATTTAAAAAAAAAAAATATAAACTATTCCCATGACATTATCCCTTTAAAAATAGATATCAACTGAATTCCTTTTCATAATGGGAAAGAATCGCTTTCTGTTGTTTTATTGTTTGCACAGACATGCCCGTTTCAGTTAATTCCTCTGTGTAATAATGAATTTAGCAGCAATTGTTTCCCCGCACCCCAACTGTAATGATTTCAAGACGTTTGATAACGTTCTAAATGGATGACTACGCCGTAGGACGTAGAGAAAGAACGTGAAATTGTGGTTGTACGCTGTCGACGTCACTATCACCGTCCTGTAAGTATTGGAGAAGCAGTTCAGGAAGCCTTTAGAAGCGGTAACGCCACTTCCGAGATAGCTGGAGAATTGAGGGAGCGAAGAGTATAGAGAGGAGGTAGCATAGAGCGGCTGGGCGGAGTCTTCCCATTGATTTAGTGTATCGGCCTTGGTGACTGCAAGTTGCTTGCGTTCCAAGCCTCGATTTTACGCTCGATTCAAGTCTGGATTATGGCGGGAGACGTGGAAGGAGGAGGCTGTAGAGTTAGTTGGGGAGCTCTGCTCACCTTGCTCTTATTACCGCTGCCGTCATTATGTACATTGGCCTCAGGTAATTTAAATTAAACTGGCAGTCTGTTTTTATTTTTAAGTTTCCCATAGCTGATGGCATATGAGCATGTTATGGGCCTAGTTTACAGCTTTTCTCTGTTTTTACACTGGGGAGCTGAACCCTTCTTTCCTTGACCACAACTGTATCTCCTCTTTACAGGCCAAAAAAAATTTAATTTTCTTCTGGACACACAATGTTTTAAAAAGATATTGGCAATGTTACAAAGTGTAGCATTTATACACCCAAGTAAAATTCCATATGCATGTCTGCTGTTGCATTGTGCACAGAGAATGGCAAATGGCTTACGTGGTGCCGTTATTTATAAAGCCCGCCTTCAAAGAGGAGGTGAGCTGAAACCTAGACATTGGCTTGGCAGTGGACTTGATCTACTTTGCTAAAGCATTTGATACACATCCACGCGCAAGGTTACTGATTATTGACTTGGAACATATTTGTACTTGCACAGAGGACTGCCTGAAGGATAGATTACAAAGACTGGTGGTAAATGGAATATTTTCTAATTTGACAACCAGAACTAAATCTACACGGCATATCACCTTTTATATAACTGCTCCCAAACCTTCCCAATCTGTCACCAGAGGGAGTGGGAAGATGGGACTATGTAAATTGATGGATACCCGTCAATAAGATGAGGAACTTGAACTTGCTGTGGGTGCCACAGAGGACCGAGTTCTGCCCACAACCCACTAAAAAGGAGAGGGTTGTTTTTCCCCCATAGAAACCTATGTGATTCCGGGGCTGCTGCTGCAAATGTCGCCCCTCTCCGTGCTTAAAAATCAGTGTTGAAGGGGGGCAGCATAGCTAGTGCATTGAGTGCAATAGCTGGCATTTAAAGATGGCGGGCGGGGAGAGCAGGAAAAGGGCTCAACCTGCACCTACCCGCCACCCGCGAAGAGGAGTCCGAGGTCCTGCGGCTATCGGGCAAGCCCGCACATCACTAGTTTACATCGTATTAAGTTTCATATTAAAGAATCTTACCAAACTGGAATATATATTTGAGTAAATAGTGCTCCTTTACATCTCTTGCCTTGAGCCTCCATTTTGTGAGGATCTGTGTGCTGCCTCAGAGATCACCTGACCAGAAATACTGCAGCTATAACTGTAACAGGAAGAAGAGTGAAAGCAAAAGACCGCTCTTTGTCAAAAAAATGGCTCTTGGGACCTAACATGTATGGGTTGTTTGTGTGCACCATGGATTTTAGGATCTCAGGGGATGGCCCTTATTTCTTAAAATGGCAAATTTCTATTTAGGATTACCCAATGGCACATACTACTAAGAAAGTATATTAAAATGAAAATGGTTTATTTACATAAAGCACGGTTTTACATATAAGCTGTTTTATGCAATATACTTTTATAGAGACTTGTATTGTTTGGGGTAAAGATGTCCTACAACCTATGAGCAAATCCTTTATATAATTTGTTAGTTTGTATTCTATTTGTAGATGCACCTCCTAATATACATTTTGCCATTGTTCTCTGTCCGCTGCATTGCAACTTATCTGAACCACTGATTCACAGAATATGTAAGTGAGACTGTTGCACTAGAACAGTATGTTTTGATTCTCAGCGTATTAGGATTTAAGGTATTTTGCCAAGAGGTGCATCTTGATAAACAGTGTTTATTGTGGGCCATTTGAATACATTTACCATTATTTTTGATGGAAAGGGCCTGTTGCCAAGTGGAAGCAATGAATTAAGCCTCACCAAATTTGGCTTATGGTTTTACAAAAGCTAGGAATCAGAATTTAATTTTTTTTTAATTCATCCCAAGGAAAGGAACCACATGTGATTAAACTCTATGAAGGTAAAGTGGTCCGGTACAATGAGTCTAAAAATTTCTGCTACCAGAGAACATATGAACCAAAATGGAGTGACGTTTGGACTAAGATACAGGTAATGTTGCAACTAATAAATACAAGGGTGTGTCATTTATGACGGGATATTCTTCAAAAATATTTAATTTCAAGCACTTAGGGAGTTATGTAATAAATGGTACACGGTTTGCCCAGGAGCAGTAACCCATAGCAACCAATTGGCAGGTATAATTTCCTGGTCACCTGTTTAAAAGCAAACCTTTTCTTTTGGCTGTCTCTTTTTTTATGTATTTTTTTACTATTAGTATTTCATTATTTTGTACTATTCCTGTTCAGGGGCATTTACTGAAGGGAATTTTTAGGTTTGTCTAGACAGCATCAGCAATGCAGATGTAACTGATTCCAAATTCCACAAGATGTATGCCTCTAAATACATTTTCTTTTGAAATGTTGGGTACTTCATAATATAAAAATATATTTTTATATGCATGAAATCATAAACTATTTTGAGTCTCACGCCCCATAAAGTTGTGAATAACAAACTTGTGCTGTTTTTGGTGAAATCTGACTTATTTAGATCAAGAACCCACAGCAATGCAAACAAGGATTTTCAACAAACCTAGAGCAAGCATAATGTTAGCCCAAAACGCACAGAAAAGTCATAATTGTAACCCCCACAACCTATCTGTTTCACCAAGTTAAAAAAAAACCAAATACTACTAAAAATTATTGAAAATACATTTCTTTTAAAAATCCACATCTGCGTGTTCACTGGGGTACAAAGAAATGCTTGAGAAAATAAATCACTAGAATCACTGACTGTCAAACAGGGCACTTTGACCACCACTGTTTTTTCACCTTATGATATTGTTTTTTTTATTACTGAATGTTTGATTTTTTTTTTTTTTGTTCTTCGTGTAGATTCGTGTTAACAGCACTAAAATGATAAGAGTGACCCAAGTGGAAAATGAAGAGAAGCTAAAGGAAATGGAAACTTTCAACATGTTTGACCTTTTCTCATCTTTTCTCAAGGAAAAACTAAATGATACATTCATATATGTGGATCTCTACAGCAACAAAACTTGTATTAAAGTGCATGTAATAGACACTGACACTTACTACAGTGTTGCGCTTTCTCGAGGTGAGTTCTACTACAGGCATTAGGCGGACTGCAGTGTCTACTGAACAATAAATTGATAACCGGTTTAAAACTAGAATCCTTCTTTAGAACACTTCATTTGATGTGTAGCAGTGTTATGAAGGATTCATTTTTAAAAATAATTTTTAGGGATGCACAGGATTCAGTTTGGGACTCGGATTCAGATAAATCAGAGTTCCTGGCCAAACCAAATCCGAATTCTAAAAATCACGGGACTTTTCATCACACATGGAAGTTAGACATTTTTTTAATCTTTCCCAGTCCTAATTTACATATACAAATTATCATTTGGTTCTTTTTTGGGACAAATCTTTCATTAAGGATTCAGCTGGAAAAAAAGAGTGGATTTTGTGCATCTCTTTTCATTTTTGCTACAAGACATTTGGACTAAACTTGAATGTATGTCGACTTGGTTAGAAATGATGTGTTATGGTGACCAAGGTATAAGCAAAGTTCACTCTGGAGAGCCAAATTAGATTCAGTGTACTTTATTCAAACACAACATGTTTCGGACAGACATGTCCTTCATCAGGTGCACCTGATGAAGGACATGTCTGTCCGAAACATGTTGTGTTTGAATAAAGTACACTGAATCTAATTTGGCTCTCCAGAGTGAACTTTGCTTATACCTTGGATATTGCGTGGCTTGGACGGTGCCACTGACTCTGTTTGATAGAGCCTTGATGCTTTTGGAGTGAGGGACCACCCGACAAACAATTGAATTATTTGTGTTATGGTGACCATTTGCTGCTTAGAGTGTGGTGGGTTAAGTTAAATAGTTAAATGGAATGATGAAGCTGTGGTTTGCATTTTTCATGCTCTGTAAATGTGTGGATGAAGCTTCTGAAATTGCAGTCAAATTCTATGATGATATATCTACCACCCTCATTGGAATTACTTTCTAAAGTTGCTTATTGTGTGTCCAATGAAAATGAACTGTTTAATTTAGTCCATAAACATAATGTTAAATTCTGAGCTTCTACTATGGATAAAATTAAAATGGCATTTATTTATATTAAATAGCAGCAGTTTAAATCATATGTATATATATATATATATATATATATCTTGCAAGTCTGCTGGATCCAAAGAAAACTCTTTCTTTAATATTAAGGCAATTTATTGAATTGCAGGTTCCCTCCAGCATTGCAATAAAACATAGATCATTAAAATAACTCCTGCCTTCTCTGCACTTCCTGCATACTTTGTGAATTCCCTAAATATATTGGGCCTTTGTGAACTACCAGCCAGCCAAATACAAATGTTTGGGGTCACCCCTCTATTCTATTTATCAAATCTGGGGATTACTCAAATGCACTTAGGGGTAGATTTATCAAAGAGTTAAGTTAGAGATCTAAACAGTCCGCAGAGTGAAATGGTCAAATGGTGAACTTTCACTATCACCCTTTGATAAATACGCCTTTAAAAATCCCATAGAAATGAATGGAGAGAGGCGGTATTTAACTCTGCAGACTGTGGCGATCTCTAACTCCACCCCTATGTTTCTCCCCTCTTCCTCAGAGAGACCTTCCTCCCACCTCTTCCTACCTTAACTAAGCACAAAAAGCATTTTCTCTGTTTAGCAAATCCTTCCCTGGAAGGGGAAGCCTTAAAAAAGGATTTGGAAGTTTATAGGCAACTGGAATATCATTCTTCCCATGTTGCATCTTCTGAAAACAAGTCTGCTTTTCTTGTATGTTTTGCAGGATTTGATCCCAGACTGTGCTTTCTGTTCTTATGTGGCCTTTTGCTATTCTTTTATGGTGACGCACTGAGCAGGTGAGCTTGGAATGTTTTGTGGATCCTGATGAAAACAAATGGTATTATCTGCTGGGGCAAAATACATTATCATTCATCATATCTCTGCCATGTTATTGTTATGCAGTACTTTTACTTTGTAGGGAAAATATTTTTTTATATTAGCCTGGCCACCTGAAGGCATAACAAAATAGAAATATTTATTCACTGGGTTCTCACTTCCAAAATGATGTCCCTTTTGTCTTGCCAAAGGAAGCTGAACATTGAAGACATTCCTCATTCATTTCAGCATAGTGTACTTTTTCAAATTACACATGCTTGACTGCTCTTGCTCAGGAAGCTGGACAAAGCCCTCTCTCCAATTCTGGTGGAGATCTTGAAAATAGTGCCCTCCTTGGTTGGTACCAGTGAATGCATTATTTTCCATATCCATCTACAGATTTCTCTCTATTCCTCTTCAGCAGAGGATGCACTCAAGCCAACCACCACATACTGTACTTGCTATGCATGGAGTATTGGTGCATCTCAAACAAAATGAGATTATAATCAACTTCCAAGATTGCATTACTTTAAAATTGTAATTGATTTTAAGGTTATCTGTAAAAATGTAATTGCTAATGACTGCAAATAAAGAATAATAAATGCATCAATCTATGTACATACGTTTAGACATATACGTCTAGAAATAAGGAATGTTAAACAGCAGGTAAAGGTTAAATAGCTTGAATTATAAAGTTACAATAATGCACAGAAATTGCAACTGTGTGCAGTTTTTTTTAGTGTGGGTTTTGCTTACAGCTGTTTGCAATTCTGTGTGCGAATATTATTTCTGAGTTCCCTATATCTGACATATTTTAACTTTATAAATAATAATAAATCAGGAAGTTGTTCTCACAGTAACTGAAATTGCCCCTAAACAATGTGCCATACAGCTCCAAAACATTTAAAAGAATTACAGAAAATGTCCTACATTATGTTGTAATAGTTTATTTATGTTTCTTCACAGAAGCCAACTCTTCTTCTACAGCACAGGTATCACAATAGGAATGTTGGCTTCAATGCTGATACTTGTGTTCATGCTCTCCAAACTGATGCCAAAGGTAACCTTTACAGAAATTTATATAAACTTGACTTTATTGATGTGAAAGTGGTGCTGTATGCTGCACAAATGTTCCTGGCGATGTTAGAATACAATCTAATATATTGTATGAGAAAAACAATGGTTGATTATCTCGCTGTGCTGCTCATCATTTTCTAGTAAAAACAAATCTTTATTTTCTGGGTTCCAGTGGCAATTCCATCACATTGAGAATGGCACTTGTAAGCTTTACTTCCTTTTCCTATTGGGGTTTCGTACTTCCTTTTCCTATTAGGTTCAGGTTGCACAGGCTGTGAGTCAACAGGTTTGGTTGCAGAATTGTCTCCCTTCGTGTGTTCCACTGCCTTCTTAGGGTAGAACTCCATGGGCGATTTCGGCGAGATCCGACACGCAGGGCAGGCGTCAAGTCGGATGAGACGGAAATAAGGTAAGAGATGGAAATATCAGGTAAAGTCACATCGTTATCGGACACAATGCGACTGTCTGAGGCAGACGCCGCATCTGCATCACAGTCGTGTCGGACGAATGCGCGACACCATTTGACGTTCGTCTTGATTACCTTATTTCCATCACATCCGACTTGACGCCTGCGTTTTTGTGCATCGCGTCGGATCTCGCCGAAATCGCCCGTGGAGTTTTACCCTTATGACACCGTTTAAGATTGTATGATGATGCCACTTTATCATTCCTATATCTATAGGAAAATTATATTGATGCATGATTATATTGTAACCGTGCACTGAAATAATAATAAAATGTTCACTCTTTTCAGAAAAGTCCATTTGTTGCATTACTGCTTGGAGGATGGTCTGTTTCCATTTACATAATCCAACTGGTCTTCAAAAATTTACAGGCTATCTGCAGTGAATACTGGCAGTATCTTTTGGGTAAGTAAGAATAGAGTTAATTGTAGGATAATGGGTAGTTAGTTACTTTTGGACAGGCTTTGAAACATTATGGTAAATTCATTGTGGCATGCAGTACTATTGTGGCATACCATTAACTATTGGCACACATTCAAAAACAGCCTATTCTTATATAATATAATGATTAAATATATAATGATTAAAAAAAGTTAAAGGAAAAGGTTTATTCACTGTGGGGGTGTCAAAGTAAGGCACTCCCTAGTAATAATAACCTGATAACCCAGACTAGTGGAAAGCACTGCACTGGGCCTAGGTACCTCTGAATGAGAAGCATGGATCGATCTTCCTGATTCTTCTTCCTTGCACTGGGTACGCATGTGCAGTAGAGTGAAAAGCCTAACTTAAAGCAAAAGAACTTTCACTACTGTGTATTCATTGGCTTGGCGCCATTGAAGAATAAACAATCAGAAGAATATGTTTGTTCCATGGTGCTGGCTGAGAAGTACCCTGGGCCAGTGCGTTGTTTTTTTTTTTTTCCCAACCGGAACAACAGCCCTGCTGTCGGGTACGTGTGACAACCCTAGTGATTTCTCTTTTATGGGTGAGTCATTTGACACAGACCTTTATAATCATGTAGTTTGCCAATTTAAATTGTGATCATATGTTTATATTCTTTTTCAGGTTATCTTGGTATTGTTGGATTTGTCAGTTTTGCTTTTTGTTATAAATATGGGCCCTTGGAGAATGACCGCAGCATCAACATTTTGACCTGGACACTACAGTTGATTGGTCTGCTGCTAATGTACATCAGTGTGCAAATACAGCACATAGCTGTGACCATGGTAGTCATTGCATTTTGTACCAAACAGATAGAATATCCAGTACAATGGATTTACATACTATACAGGTGAGCTGCTCAAAATTGCTGCTTGGTGTTTTAGTTCACTAAAGTACATGATTAAACAAACCCTACTTCCTCTATTGGCAGAATAATATGGCACAAGGGTCACTTTGGGAACATCTGCAGCTTTTTCTCGGCAAGTGCTTCAGATGTTGTATTTGCCCGACTAGTACTCTGGGGTGTATATTAAAACTTTATTCAAGGGGAAGTAAAGTCTAAAATAGAATAGGGCTAGAAATGCTGTATTTTGTATACTAAACATAAACATGAACTTACTGCACCACAAGCCCAATCAAACAAATGATTTATGCTTTCAAATATGGCCCAGGGGGTCACCATCTTGTAACTTTGTTAAACATCTTTGCAAGACCAAGACTGTGCACATGCTCAGTGTGGTCTGGGCTGCTTGGGGATCGTCAAAATGATCAAAACAGCACAAGTCAAATAATATATCTGCCAGAAGCTGATACAGCAAGACTGATTAATAATCAGAATATACAGACTGCACTGGTTCCTGTGTTGTTGTGTAATCGAATGTGGATTTTATAGTTTTTGTATTGTTGAATACAAACTTTTTCCAACTCTGCTGCAGCAAAATAATCCTCCAAATAGAATCCCAGTTTATCTGTTTAAATCTGGCTCCATGATCCTGCAGCTGGAGTTGGAAACGGTAAAGGGGATGTAAAAGCAAAAATAAAATCCAAAACAAATCTCTACACAGTCGACGACTGCTCTACAGTATCTGACCAGTACAACCTAAACACGTTTCATCAAACTACATATATAGATTTTTGAAAAAAAAAACAAGTTTTAAAAAAATCCCTTACTTTGCCAAATGGGTTCTTTCACTGAGGGAGTCCATACAGAGACTACAATATGCAGATTTCAGGAGCATGCTCAGATTGTGGCACTGCCTTGAGTATTCTACCCAGAATGCCTTGTTTTAGTAAACTCCTCCACTAGAAGTATCACAAGATTTTCTTTTCTTGTTCCCTGCTGGTGATGTTATTATGCAAATTAAGGGCACACCCTAACTCCAGAAGGTGGCAGCACTACTGAACAGCAGCTAACACAGAGGTTTGGCTGATTTAAAAATAGCTTAGAAGGGTTGATAAGCAACCAAGGAATTTCAACTGAGCATGTGCGAGATTTCAGAGCTACAGTTGGCTGGGAAAATATAGGTAGGAGGAGCAAGTGAACCTGCATGTTTTAGACCTAACCAAATACTCTAATGATTAAATGAGTGGTTGGCAACATCCACTGTATTAAATATCAGGGTGCTGGGAATTTTTTCCAGCAAGCCAATTGTTTGGTTATTCCTTCTATGCAGAATCATGGTTCCACTGTAAACACTGGGAGACACATTTATTACAGTTCAAATTCATGTTAAGTGAGTTTTATTTTTAACTCTACTAAATTCGAATATACTCAAAATTCAATTGGGGGGTTATTTAATAACAAAATCTGAATATCTTAAACTTGCACAAATTTTACCAACTCAAATTCAAATCTAATCAGACTAAACTCGATTCGAGTTTTTTCTCCAAAAGAAGCTTGACTGTCAGGAAGGCTACTAATGTCCAAATTAGTCCCTGGACCTCTCCCGTAGACAAATACACGAAAGCGGCAGGTTTTAGATGGCAGTTAGTAGAATTTGAATTTTTTGAATTTTTAAAGGGCCAGAGTGTGATAAATCTCAAAATTAAAACTAATCGCGTTTGGATAATTGACAATTCAAATATGAGTTTTGACTTTAAAAAAAAAAAAAATTTGAAAATTAAATTTTTTAATTCGATCCTTAATAAATCTGCCCCTTAATGTACAGATTTTTAATACATCAACATTTATCTGCAGGGTTCTATACAATGTTTCAGGGGAAAAGAGAATGTTCCACTTAAAACTTTGTATAGGAGCCTGCAAATAAATGTCTTAAAAATCTGTGTGAGCAGTGAGTTTTATGAGTCTGTGCATATAGACTAACCAAATATTATCTTGTGTGGTAGAATAGCTGCATTTCAAGACAGGAAATACACCGTATTCTAGTGTAATTTCACTTTTTTTTTAATTACCTCTCTATTATATTTACTTTTAATACCCACAATGACCATTATATATCACCATTTATAGAAAAATAAAACGTAAGAGAGCTAAGCCAAGTCCTCCCCGCCTGCTAACAGAAGAGGAATACCGAAAACAAGGAGAAATTGAAACCAGAAAAGCTTTGGAGGAGTTACGAGGATATTGCAGTAGTCCAGATTTTGCAACATGGAAAATGATTTCTCGCATCCAGTCACCCAAGAGGTAACCTTGGCTTCAAAAATACATTACATACTTGTTTTAAGGAAGTCATTTATGTTAACTAGTATTTGAAAATAATTTACATTTCATGGTCAATGCTTTTTTTTTTTTTTTTTTATAAACAGTCCAACCTGGTGCAAGCAGATAACAAAAAAAAAAAAACCTATGCTTTTAGCCATACTTCCAAAAAAAACATACTGCCAACTCTTGAATTAAAAGCCAAAAAAATTGTATTCAACAATTTCGCTCTAAACTTCCCTTCAGTAAAATTTAAACACCAAAGGCGCACCAACCAGTCATTCTTATAGATGTGTTGTGTGTGTATATTTAAAGAAAATGCTACCAGTATATACATTTGCTTTACATTGTGAATGAAAGAACCTAGTGTTATTTAAGTGCCCTTTATGACTTTCAACCCTCCATATAGAGACAGAACTGCTAACATGCATTTAGATCCACTGAAAGTCAGAAACTGAATCAAGGCAGTACATAATTAATAGACCTCTTGGATCATTGACACATTTGGCCTTCAGAAACTGTTGAGCTGAACCCTGCCTTGAAGTATAAAACTATCTGAAACTATGCTAATATTTCAGAAACCACTTGAAATCGAAAATTTATGCAAATTACAAGCCTTAAGAGGATTTTTTTGTTGTTGCTTATGATCCCCTTTAAAGGGCACCAATCATAACTAAAATCATTTACTAAGTAAAGACACTATGTGAAAGTTCAAGAAATCCAATTTTTCTGTCGTCTTAGGGGGACAGAGGGATGATGGGGTTAAGCACCACCCTCCAGGAGGCAGGACACGTGATAATTAATTAAGAGGCGTGCCCTGTTAGGCTTAACCCCGCACACTTTGCTCTACCAATCCAGTGTCCTGCTACCAGGTCGTTGGACAGCGCTCTCTATCTAAGATTGTAGAGGATTCTTCGGTCAGCTATGTCTGACACCCAAGGTGATACTAGGAGCAGGGTTATCGGTCTCCTCCACAGTTAACCCCCATCATGGAGTAGCCCACCGGGGTCAAATTCTAGCCTGGAAGGCTATACCGACCACCCAGACGGTTCCTGCACCTCACTAGAACGCAGAGGGTCTGGCCGGTGGAAGCCCCCTTATAAGTATCGGCATGGGGCTCTAGCAGTGTTGCTGCAGAATTCCCCGCCCCCTTGGTGTCACCCCCTGGTTGCGCATTAATTGAGCCGTTGGTCTGAGGTCCGACATTGCCGCCCTCTCGCTCGCCCTCCCTCCACAGTAGGAAAGGGCTTAGCACAGCAGCTTCCAGAAAACTCCTTGTTCTTACTGGCCCTTACCCTCCTGGACAGCTGCCTTCAGGTTCCTCTCCAGCCAGTTGGTAGCTATATGTAGTATACAAACAGAGTGCGCCGAAAAGGACAATCTTGGGAGAGTAGAGTGGTGATCCTATTGCATCTATTAGGCAGCCATTCCACTCCAGTCACGTGGTATTCCAGAAAACAAAGCGAAAAGGCACATAGACTGCCATAGACATGGGATCCATAAGCAAAAATAGTAAAAAATATATAAATTTTATTCAAAAATAGGTTGCAGGCAGGATGAGAGCATGGCCATGCTCTCATCCTGCCTGCAACCTATTTTTGTGTGCACTATGTTTTTAATGCAACATCCTTGAATAAAATTTATTTTTGCTTATGGATCCCATGTCTATGGCAGTCTATGTGCCTTTTCGCTTTGTTTTCTAGCCATATGTAGTGTGTGCCTTAGAATCGGCAGGGAGAGAGGCTGGAGGTGAGCTCTGCCTTCAGGAAGGGCGGGCAGCAGGCGCCATCTTGCGCAATCGCATGAAGCTGGAACGCAAAAGCAGATCTGCACATCGTTCACACTTCGATTAGTGATAAAAGCCGCATACCATAGAAGGCAAATAAGACCCATAACAAACCGCAGCGGACAAGACTGCCTCTTGACGGGGCATCCCCTCTGGAATTGCGGGTGGAAATTCACTCTTCTGATAAATGGGTCAACAAAATCGTGTCAGAAGACTGCCATCTAGACTTCACATCTCTATCCTGGAACATTTTTTCATGTCCAGCACACCCCGACAAGGTACAAGCCCTTGTAGACTGTATCACCAAGATGGAACAATTGTACAGGTACCACAGCTGGAGGCATTCTTGGGGTTTACCCCAGTATCTCCTTCAGACCAGTACTAGACCTCAAACAATGGAACAAGTTCATTCGGTTCAAAATGGAAACCCTTGTTAGGTAATTCAAGGAATGGAACAGGGACAGATCTTGGTGTCGCTAGACATTTAGGATGCATATCTACATGTTCCAATATGGCCACCTCACCACAGGTACATCCAATTCGCCTTGTGAATCAACACTATCAATTGTAGCATTACTGTTGGGCCTTCATCTGCACATCTTGTGTCATCAGAATGATGGTGGTAACAACAGGGACCTTACGACTAAGTAATTTCAGTCACCCCCTACCTAGAAGATCTTCTACTCAAGGCTAGGTTGGATGACAAGGTCAGGAAGGATCTGGACCAACAATTTTGATGTTTCAGAAACTCTGGTGGCCCATCGATGGTAAAGATCCAATCTACAATCCAACCCCAGATATTCTAGGGCTAGAACCAACACAAGTACACAGTTGGTACATCTTCCACGAGACCAACAAGACAAGATCAGAGGTCTGCTATCCAATCAGAGGCCAACACTTCACTCAGCAATGAAAGTGCTGGGACTAATGGTGTCTGTCCTAGAAGCGATTCCATTCACACAGATAACGCTTACGCCTTTTCAGGCGAATATACGATCATATAGAAAGGGGGACCTCTATCTACCTGTCTCATTCACAAGGGACACTCTCCGATGGGGTTTACGCCGAACAATCGGGCCACAGGGCAGTCCTGAGAGACTCCGAATTCGAACGGTATATTCACAGATGCCAGCTGGCAAGTCTGGGGAGTAACATGGAACAACCTATCCGCACAAGGTCGGTGGTCTCCGGAGGGGTCCAAACTATCGATCAACATCTTGGAATTACGAGCCGTAACTAGCATTAAACCAATGGGAACATCTGTTGCAAGCAAAGCCAGAATGTCTCCATTACGACAATGTGACCACAGTAGCTTACATTCACCGACAATTGGGAACACGAAGCAGAGTAGCGTTAGCAGAGTTGGGCAGAGGACAGCTCAGTAGGAGTGTCCGACACAAATGCAGACTTCCTCAGCCGAAATCAACTGTGACAGGGCGAATGGGATTTTCACCCAGAGGCATTCAGGGAACTAATGAATTCTGGGAACAGTCACAGATAGCTCGGATGGCATCCAGAGTCAACAGAAGTGTTATAAGAGTCTTCGCTCACCATTGGGACACAGTGGCAATGGGAATTGATGCCATGGCACAGTGCTGGGGATTCGATCTAGCCTACATCCCCTTCCCATGCTTCCTCTGGTCCTTAAGAAAAAATAGACAGTTGGTCCATACTGGAGTCGGAGGACGAGAGTTTTTTTTGGGTCTGCAAGACATGTCGATAGCACAACCAATCCATCTGTTTTAATTGGGGTTCTATGAGTCTCTCGGAAGTAATTCAAACACACCGGCTATGTTTAAGCAAAGGTTTATTACATACATAGTATGAAGAAGATATACATTACCGAATGAGTAAAAGAGCGAAGCAGACAATCTACAACCAAGACTGGGAGATCCCGGGAACAGTCAGCAGATTGAATCCCTCAAACGGTGCACGGAAGGTCCTGTGGTGGCACACGTTAACCCCACAAGTGAGATCTCAACTGACCGAATGTAGACCCCCAGGTTATATAGGTTTAGCAAACAATGAGCTCATATAGTAATTTTAGTAAGAAGATACAATGATTTCGTTAATAGCAGATCTTGCTTCGCATGCGCTCATCAGGATCTGGCCAGACTCCCAACAAGCACATCTGAAGCAGAGATCTTATCTTAGCTAACTGGTAGCTGAATAGCATATTGTGCCCCTAGCTACAATAAAGGAAAGTCTGATAAGGGCTGCAGAAATCATAAAACATAATACATATGAGAATAATAAACAAGTATTAGGTCATCGAGTTGATTACTTCCCATGATTTCTCTTGCACAACGCTTCATTATACAGGATTATGGATTATAAGGCTGCCTTGTATACTATCATACAAAGCTTTGTTATACACAATTATAAGTCATAAAGCTGTCTTTTTACACTATATTGGGCTCAACATACGACGTTGGGTTCAACAGTAGAACAGTTCTTTGTGTTATAATTTATACAGTTCTTTATAAAAGTATTGCGACGAGCTATTGGGTTTAATCAGAGTATTACCATGAGCCATTATTGAAAAAACTCCTATTAATACACCATCTCAGATGCAGACCAGATCTTCATCTTCAAGGTCAGATAGTGCATCCCAACTCCAATCTATTCGCTTGACAGGATGGCTGTCCATTTGGCGGAGACAAGGGCTAATGGAAGAGGTTGTAGCAATATGTTCTAGACACGCAAATCAACATGGAGATCCTATTACAGTGCGTGTCACTCATACATTGACTGGTGTAAGGAGGCTGATCTGTCTACACTTAGGTCTAAAACTCAGAACCCTGAAAGTACAGGTTTCAGCATTATCTACTCTTCTCTGGCATCGACTAGCGACGGAGGACTCCATACTTACATTTCTGCAAGGAGTAGCGCACATAGTTCCGCCTATTTCATCCACCGGTCACTGGTTGGGATTCTTTATTTAATACTCAAGGCTCTACTGGACCCACCATTAAGCCACTGAACTCAATCAGACACTTGGCTCACCTGCAAGGTGGTGTTCCTGAGGGAAATCTCATCGACCAGCAGAGTGCCTGAACTGAGAGCACTATCCTGTGATCCAGCATGCTAGTCTTTCACAAGGATAAGGCAGTACTATTTACCAAAGGTAGTTTCCTCTTTGGTGGTACCTGGATCGGTCGAAGTCTTCCGCCGTTTGCAATGTTTTAACAGCGGTACCTCTTAGAGGTCAGGCAGCTTTCAAGATTTCCATCTCTAGGTGGATCAGAGAAACCATCTAACAAGTCTTATTGAGAAAAGTAAAGTCACCAACCAAGGGTATCTGGGCCCACTCCGTTTTACACCATTGTGTCTAATTAAGCTTGTTCCCACCCTGTTGGCCTGGGACCGTTTTAAGTCCCCATCGTCCCTCTGTCCCCCTAAGACGACAGAGAAAACAGGATTTTTAATACTCACCGTTAAATCTGTTTCTCTGTAGTCAAAAGGGAGACACCGGGCTTCCCGCCCTATTCAGACGAGCTTAACCAAAATGTTTTATATATTATGTTCCTACTGTTCTGGTTACAAGGTCTTTGGGACAAACTGAATTGGTAGAGCACAGTGTGCGGGGATAAGCATAACAGGGCACGCCCCTTAATTAATTAAGTGTCCTGCCTCCTGGAGGGTGGAGCTTAACCCCATCGCCCCTGTGTCCCTCTTTCGACTACAGAGAAGTGGATTTAACGGTGAGTATTAAAAATCCTGTTTTTTAAAACAGAATTGTTTGTATAATGTAAATCATCAGTTTACTTATACCTTCTGCAAGATCTCCCATATCTCCACTGCAGTTCTAGCTGAGCCAGGCATCTTGGGTTTCACTGGCTCCTCCTACCTCCTCCTGTATCTTCACAGCCAAAACAGAAATCTCGCACATGCTCAGTTGAAATTCCTTGGTTGCTTAGCAACCCTTCTAAGCTATTTTCAAATCAGCCAAACCTCTGTGTTAGCTGCTGTTCAGTAGTGCTGCCACCTTCTGGAAGTTAATAACATCACCAGCAGGGGACAAGATAGGGAAATCTCATGATATTCTAGTGGATGAGTTTACTAAAATAAGGCATTCTGGGTAGAATACTCAAGCCAATGCTACCATCTAAGCATGCTCCTGAAATTTGCTTGTTATGGTCACTGTATGGACTTTCCACACCCCATTAACTTTTCTATCCACTGTATCCTTGGATGAAGTACAATTAACCTATCTATGCCTTGCTCATATAGACAAGTAACATCCAACAGAGAGGATTCTCTTGGCCATTGAGGCTGTTTTTGAAGTATAAAAGACCATTTAACAGATTAGCCACAATGGTGCAAGCGCAAACACTATATTTATTCTGTAAAATGCTTTATCATACCTGAGTAAACGGCTCTAGACGTTTTCTCTGTTTGTTTAGGATAGCAGCGGCCGTATTAGCTTGGTGTGTCATCACTTCCTGCCTCAGTCTGATACAGAAGCCCATGTGTACACAATAGAAGGAAAGAAATGTGGTGTTTCTTTTGACAGAGGACTCAGATCAGCGTTACTTTGAGGGTTTACTGGTATATTTATATAGACCTTCCTGATAAAGCTTACTTAGTTTTAACCTTTCCTTCTCCTTTAATGATGTATTTCTGTAGAAACTAACTATATTTACTGTTTTTCTTTTCTCCATTTGTGATCACTTTAAGATTTGCTGATTTTGTTGAAGGGTCATCTCACCTGACACCCAATGAAGTATCTGTTCATGAGCACGAGTACGGTTTAGGGGGTTCTTTCTTGGAAGATGAATTGTTTGGAGAGGACAGTGACATTGAGGTAGAAATGGATATTGAACAGCCACTTTATCTAGTTCCAAGATCTTGCTTTTAGGATATGAAGATTTTTTTAATTCTTCACCTGTGAAAACAAGGGATAAAGCCATGCTGCTAAGGCCTGTGATCCTAATACAGCACGTGTTCCTCATAAATCACTGATCATTTGGCTTGACAATCCGTTAATCTGGTTTCTAAGAGCCATTAATGTGATCAGTGTTTAAAGGACACTTGAGTGGTAAAACTATCTTTTGAATGCCCGTCGAAAGCTACATAAAAAGATAAAAATTCACAATCGGTCACAAAATAAATGAGAACATACACAATGTAAGGTTATCTGCCCTTTAGATGGAAACAATTCCCTCGCAGTTTCTGTGCCGCCCTTTACCGCTTGTAGGTGCCTCCATCATTGATTTTTGTTTTTTAAACCAAAGATATTTCTGATGTACAACTATTTCAGAACTAGATAAAGAAGGACATCTCCATCTCAACTCCTCACCCTAAGTGAAGTATATATGCAAAATGGGTAAAGAAGATCTGGGTTGTGTTAAAGAACATGGTGCTGTCCCACCAGCCACATACAGCAGCCCTATGCAACTCCCCTGTATTTGCCCTCAAGATCTGGCTGTGACCTTCCAATCAGCAATACCATCCACATGCCTGAATCAACATTCATACAAAGCCACCAGAAGCATGTGACTTTACTGTGATTTATCATTAGAGAAGGATTTCAGCTGCACAGTGTAACTGGCCTCATGTCTCCTTACAAACTGTTTGCCAGTCGTTTGGGGTTCAGGTCCCTTTTTTCCACATAATTTGTTGGTTTATTTTTTATTTTTTTTATATAAAAAAAAAGGTACCTATGTATAAAAAAAATCTTTATTTTTAAGTACCAATAAAACGAGGAACAAATAAAAAAAACAAAAGCGCTTTTATCTCCTGTTTTGTCATAATACTTTCAATGTAAATTAAAATGAATATTTAATCCTCTGAATCACGCATATATGCATTTGTATATATCAAAATGAGCAGGAGCCTTCATACTTGAATTTTTTATCAAGGTATTCATTTGAGTTAAATGTCTCAAAAGAAGACAGGACATATTAAAATGAATATTTAATTATCTGAAATATACACATATGGGATCCGTTATCTGCAAACCAGATATCCAGAAAGCTCTAAATTCTGGAAAGGTCGTCTCCCATAGACTCCATTATAATCAAATAATCCAAATTCATAAAAATCATTTCTATTTTCTCTGTAATAATAAAACAGTAGCTTGTACTTGATCCAAATAATTAATCCTTATTGGATGCAACACCAGCCTATTGGGTTTTAATGTTTACAATATTTTCTAGTAGTTTTAAGGTGTGAAGATCCACATTATGGAATCTTCTGGTTTCTTCTTTCTTCAAATTTCCCAGGGGCATTTAACTCATCTCAACTCAAAATTAATACCTTGATAAAATTCAAGTATGAAGGTGCCTGCTCCTTTAAAACAAGTAGCCGTTCCTATACTTATTTTAAACCAATCCAATGCCAAACTGTGCAGGCAACTGGGACTCCAAATATGTGTAGACAATGTATATTTTTGGTTTCCTGTTCAAAAATCTGAACATGTATTAATATAAATCTAGTGCTTGAACTGATTATTTATAAGTGTGTTCCTTTTGATTATAAGGGGGTAGAGCTTTCTAGGTCTTCTGTGCTTCACATACCAAGCAGAAAACAAGAGGAGTCTTAGGTTATAGGACTTTTGTAAAATGCATCTATTACTGTATAGGTATGTTGGTATTTAAAATACAGGTATGGGACCTATTATCCAGAATGCTCAGGACCCAGGGTTCCGGATAAGGAGTCCTTCCGTAATTTAGACCGCCATACTTTAACTACTAAAAAATCATTTAAACAAACCCAATAGGATTGTTTTGCCTCTTATAAGGATTAATTATATCTTGGTAGAAATCAAGTCCAAAGTACAGTTATTTCTGTGTAATAATAAAACAGTACCTTGCATTTGATCCAAACTAACATATAATTCAGGGATCCCCAACCTTTTGAACCCGTGAGCAACATTCAGAAGTAAAAGGAGTTTGAGAGCAACACTAGCATGAAAAATGTTCTTGGGGTGCCAAATAAGTGCTGTGATTGGCCATTTGGTAGCTGGATTGTCAACCTACATTGAGGCTCTGTTTGGCAGTGCACCTGGTTTTTATGCAACTAAAACTTGCCTCCAAGCCTGGAATTCAAAAAAAAATCATCTGCTTTGAAGCCACTGGGAGCAACATCCAATGGGTTGGAGAGCAACATGTTACTCACAAGCTACTGGTTGGGGATCACTGATTATTATAATTAATCCTTATTGGAAGCAGAACCAGCCTATTGGGTTTATTTAATGTTTACATGATTTTCTAGTAGACTTAAGGTGTGATGATCCAAATTACTCAAAGATCCGTTATCTAAAAACCCCAGGTCCCGAGCTTTCTGTATAATCGGTCACATACCTGTATAGAAAAAGGAAATCTTTCTGGATAGTTGGGGAGCTTTCTGGATAACTGATCCTATACATGTACCCTCTTGCAACACTCCATACCTTGTGCTAAAATGTCACATCCCTGGCATATGTGTAGCACATAACCTCTATAGTCATAGCAGTAAACTCTTGTTGCTGTCCATAATCTGCACACTTTTCCTCTTGTAATCACAGTTTCCCATAATATTTTACTGATAGTAGAGGAGCAGCTATAACAGTCCATTAGCTATTGTTGTTGACACTGAGGCTTGTTTAAAATGCTGGACAAATTTGCGCCTGGGTAGCCTCCCATGGGAACAAATCCAGTTTTTTAGTTCATTGTTCCAATAACAGCTGGATCAAAAATGCTGATTGGTTGATATCTCTGCCCAGGTGCAAATTTGTCGAGCAGTCATAAACAAGCCTCCGTGTCATAGGGAAGAACTTTATTAAACTGCTCAAAGCAGTTACCCTATATACCAGAGTATAAGCCGAGTTTTTCAGCATCCAAAATGTGCTGAAAAAGTCTACCTCGGCTTATACTCGGGTGGGCTACAGCTGAGATTGCAGTCACTTTTAATCATTCCTATACCAACAGTACACTTGGGGAGAGACTGCAATATCCCACAATGCCCTCTGTTGGTTATATGAAAGAATAACAGTGCGCCCTCTGTTGATTATATGAAAGAATAACAGTAACTGCAATATCACACAGCGCCATCTGTTGGTTGTATGAAAGAATAACAGTGCGCCTTCTGTTGGTTATATGAAAGATTAACAGTGACTGCAATATCACACAGCGCCATCTGTTGGTTGTATGAAAGAATAACAGTGCGCCCTCTGTTGGTTATAT